>NC_135408.1:11470000-11520000 GCF_051989625.1 Stigmatopora argus | reverse complement strand
GCCTGCTGTAGTATGAAAGAATGCAGATTGCCGACCATAAGATGCACATTCCAAAACAATGAAATGAAACCTAAAAGTCTGATGGATTTGATGTCATTACATAAAGTAGTTTTAAAGTGAGCAACAGCCAATCAAATCGTAAAGCTCGATGTCAATGTGACACATGATGTTATTTCTTTTCATTATGATTATGCCAAGCTGAGGTGGAATTCTTTAATTTAACTAAAGCAATTGTGCCTTAATACGTCGTGAATCTTTTTCTGCTTTATAAAAACAAAACGATATGAGTGAAATGGCTTTTGCTTAATTGCTCGTGCTCAACCAGTGGTGTTCCTCTTAATTAGAAATAATTTAACTAAATGACCCCATTACCATCTGGTTTGCACATAAACCACATGCAACCCAGGCACAAATTAGTCAGCTTTATTGTATTTTTAAAGTATTGTCAATTTTAAAGTAGCGTTGGGCTCAGCGCAATAGTCGGCGTTCCCTCGCTCAGAGGTTGTGGGTTTAATTCTCCCCATTCGTGACATTGCTTAAGTTGAGCCAGACACCAAAGCCCTCGTTGCTCCTCACGCTTCATCCTCGACGGGAACGGAAACTTTTATTTGTCCTCACGCCAACTGTCACATCCATTCTAATTCCATTGTGTGACGACATTGTCTATAAATAGGCATAACCTTCATTTGCAACAAATTGGTGCTTCTCTTGGGCCATTCTGTAGCTTTGAGCAAAGAATACTGGCATTCTCTCTCTACATATACTATATATACACTCGAAATCCGGTTCAGATTTTGGGTTCAAGTGCCCAACTCATGGAACCGTACCAGACCGGATTTTTGTCTGAAAAAGCGACATGCTAGATCAGATGTGTCAAAGTGGCGGCCCGGGGGCCAAATCTGGCCCGCCACATCATTTTATGTGGCCCGGGAAAGTCAATCATGAGTGTCGACTTTCTGTTTTAGGATCAAATTAAAATGAAAAGTGTAGATGTATATTACATTTCCTGATTTTCCCCCTTTTAAATCAATCATTGTCATTTTTTAATCCATTTTTTCTGTTTTTAGTTCAAAAATCATTTTGTAAAATCTAAAAATATATTTTAAAAAAGCTAACATAAACATTGCTTTAGATCTAAAAAAATGAATATTCAAGGCTTTTAATCCAGTTCTTTTAATCCATTTATTTAAAAAAAATCTAAATATTCTATCTAAAATGGTCCGGCCCACGTGAAATCAAGTTGACGTTAAAGCGGCCCGTGAACCAACCCGAGTCTGACACCCTTGCGCTAGATAACCCTGCTCCCCCTTGAAGCGCCGTGTCTCCCATTCCTCCAATCTGACCCCGTTGCATTCACCACGATTTGACCATTTTTGGCAGCGACTGTATTTTGAGTTTCCTGTTCCGCGAACACCGTAAATCAGGGGTCTCGAACTCAATTTACCTGGGGGCCGCTAGAGGCCGAGTCTGGGTGAGACTGGGCCGCATCAGGATTTCCACAAGAAAAGCACTGATAAAACTTTCCAACGTTATCAAATATCTTTATTTTTTAACAAAAAATAATGAATTCAATAAATTAACTTAAAGATGAATAAAAAATAAATCAATCAGTAATATAAAACCAAATAATACTAATGAGCATACAGTAGATATACACTGGCTGGCTAAGTAGAGAAAATGAATTATTTTTATTCCGTTTCAAATGTCTGTATTAACAGCTCTTTAACCTTTAACTTTCTGAACTTGAATGGAACATTGAACATGAAATATTCTGAACACGGCTTCTTTTGCCTACTCCTTGCTGCTAGAGACCTGGCAGCGCTTCTTCTCACATAGTCACATTTGGCTTGAGGGAGGAAGCAGTGGAGACCCTCAGTAGAGCTTGAAGATGCTCATCAGTAAGTCTGGACCTGTACTTGGACTTATTGAAGTTCAAGGTGGAGAAGAGCTTCTCACACAAGTATGTGCTCCCAAAAAGGCACATGGTCCGCTTGAACCTTCGGGAAAGTTCAGGGAAGCTGGGGGTCAACTCTCTCAAAAATTGCCCAAGCTTGTCTGCTTCTCCACTCACCTCCCTGAACTTGGCTTTGAGTGCAGAGTTGCACTGCAGGTCAATGAGCTCCATTTGAAGCTCAGGAGGGGCATCTTGCACATCAAAGGAGAAGGGGTCCGCAAAAATTTGAAATGTGGCTTTGTGTGTCTTGAAGTCTGCAAATCTGTGATCAAATTCCTCCTGTAGCTTCGAAATGGCCTCAACATACTTCTCACCACTGAATGGTGTGCCTGCATCCACGAGAGCCTTGCATGCTGGGAAATGGCAAAGGTTTGTCTGAGAGAGCTGGGCTTTCCATAACACAAGTTTAGTGCAGAATGTTCTCACGTTGTCATAGGCAGCACTGACAAGTTGCCCCTGGCCTTGTAGCTTCTTGTTCAGTACATTAAGCTCATGTGTGATATCAACAAGAAAAGCCAAGTCCATGAGCCATTTGGGATCACTTAGCACAGGATCAATCAACTCACAAACGGCGTGGTTAGCTTTGACTGCTGCATTACTGTCTTTGGTAGCCTTCTTGAAGAGATCCTGTTGCCTCAGAAGACGTGTTTTAAGACTGGCAACCTGGTTGGCTCTCTCATCTCCCTGGTATTTTTCGTACTCCTCAGCATGTCTCATAGTACAATTACGTTTCAAATTGTATTCCTTGTGCACCGCAACTTTTTCAGTGTAAATGAGACACGTCGGGGTGCCCCTGTGTTCAACAAAGAAATATTGCACTCCCCACTTTTCTTGAAACTGTCTGTGCTCATCACCGACCTTTCTCTTCACGGCAGGCTTTGAAAGAGACATCTCTGGGGCTCTGTAATATGTTTTTCCACTTGGAATGAGTCTCGGGTTGATCTTTCACATTCAGTCGCGCGGGTTTGTGGCGCATGTGCACTTTCGCTCTCCGTTTCAATCGCGGAGATGGCTACAGACACTGACACAGGCTGGATCACGGATCATAGCGCCTCATTCAGTTCTATGCTGAGAGCAGCGGAGGAGTGTGCGCGCCGAGCGGAGTGATCGGCCTCACGGCTTCTCCTCCGCCCAGCTGATTGGAGGAATGAATGAGTGAGTGAGCGAGGCACTGGACAGCCCGGCCGATGTCCCGCCCTCCAGAGCCGTATACCTCACCGTGATTGGTTTATTCAGCTCCGAACCAAAGTTCCCTCTAATTTTTTGTTGGTCTGAGCAGAAAGACAACCTCCCTGAGCGCACTGAGTACCAGTGTGAGCGACATCATCGGTACTCGGATGATTCGCCTAAAGACGTTTCGCCGACGGACGTTTGACAGACGGGCAGGTCGCCGAATGGACGTTCCACCGAACGTTTATTCGGCCGAACGGAGGTTTCGCCGAAACGGGATTCGAACGCTCGCCCCGCCGGATCGTGTGTGTACAAGTTTTTCAACCTCGGCCCGCGGGCCATATACGGCCCGTTAGGATTTTTAATCCGGCCCGCCGCCGGTGTTGTCCAAATTATAGTAAAAATCAATGTTCGTCTACCATCAATGGCAGTCCGGGAATAAGCACTCTTGGGCAGGCAGATGTAGCAGAACCGAGCCGTAAAATGACAGCAATCGGGTCAAATCCATCCTAAAACAGCATTTAATGATTAAATACAAATACTGGATGATATCGCGATGGAGGCAAAAAAACGTCTATACACGTCCATTCGCCAAACGGCTCAAAATGCTCTCAAATTCGGTCAAATCCAGCTGAAAACAGCGTTTAATGATTAAATACAAATACTAGTATTTGTATTTAATCATTAAACTAACAAATACTAGTACGACCTGTCCGTCTGTCAAACGTCCGTCGGCGAAACGTCTTTAGGCGAATCATCCGGTCACGACATCATCATTGCTCGCTATCGGCACACCAGTATCACACCTGCCACAAGCAGGTGCATGTCAATGTTCCCTCTAATTTTTCATGTAAAACATGCTGTAAAACAAGAAAAACATGAGTGGACAGAGCTACTGCCACTGGCTGCCACTTAAACGGCGCCATCATGGGGATTGGGGTAAAAAAAAAAAAAAAAAAAATTAAAAAAAAAAAAAAAAAAATTAAAAAAAAAAAAATCGATCTTTCATATTAAGACGGGGGCCGCAAATTATCGTCCCGCGGGCCGCAGTTGGCCCGCGGGCCGCAAGTTTGAGACCCCTGCCGTAAATCATCCGCCGTGTCCCCTTTTTGTGACTGAAGTAGTTTCACTCCACTGGGATAAGAGCTTGCGTTGTCATCTGGAGTTGATGCGGGACCGGGCCCGTGTTTTGGTCTTTGTGCTCCACACAGTGGAAGACTTTGGCACGCCTTCTTCATCCCCCCCGCCCCCCGCCCTTGTCGCCATCCTTGCTCTTCCCTTGCCATCACAGCTGATTGCCTTTGACAAATGCCCCTATTGGCTCGAAATCATCAGGTGCAATGGAGGCAACCTACGACTATATTACTGTGGCCATATAGCACATCTCTTATCCATTTTGCATGGGTGGCACAGCTGCTTGATATACAGACATGGCCTCCGTTGCCAAAACAACACATTGCATGTATACTACTACCTTTCTTTATTAAAAACAAAAGCTTCTCCTACGCCCCACACGCAAAAAAAAGAGTACCTAGTTTGTCTTTTCAAAGGATTGCTGTCATCACGTTATCTTCTATAACAGCACACTTCCAACTTACAATGGAAACAGAGCAGAATATGCATTTGTTGTGTACATGATGCATTGCAGTTTTTTAGTTAAGTGATTGACATGTGACTGTGAAGGTTCCACTCTATTATGATCTATTTTTTTTCTTTCAAAGAAGAACCAATTGTTTGTTTTGAATCAGACCAACGCGCTTTACAGCAACCACATTATATGATTATTTGGAGTTTGAAGGGTAGATAGATTTGTGGGGGATTCAAATGGAGAAACGAAATGCACATTTCAGCGAGGAACTGATTGACCGTCATAAGCGGCGTCTCATCAGCATGAATGCAAGGACGGTCGGCTCGGCCGTTGCAGTACTGAGGCAAGGTTAGGTCACGTTTATATACCTCTCATCCTGACTAAAACTTATGTATACCTTCTTTCTATATATGTTCTTCTATCTGTATTTTAATTACAAACATTGCAATTCGTCTTGTTTGACCGTATCGAAATATTTGGCCCCAAAAAGCTTTCCTTTTGTCGTGATATGGTTTTGTAGTTATCTGTTTTATTCTTGAGTACTAAAACAAATTGAATCGTTTTTCCAAGACCCTTGTGAGATAGCTCTATACTTTGAGTTAATCAGTTGTTCTCTGTTTGTTCAAATCAAGTCTGGAAACTGGCTAACCCTCGCATTTCTTGATAATGGAGAAGAGTAGCACTGACAGGCGTGTTGTCATTTCTCACAAGCCACCCACACGCACGCAGTCCAAATGGAAGTGGGGGGTGCACTGGCACCATATGGCTGCTACTTGACTGTGACAGACCGTCACATTAGTCATTGATGGCTCCCAGCCTATGAAATGATAAGCAGCAGTTGAAAAAGTGACCCGCAAACACTGACAGATGCCCCCGCACCATTAATTGATCCACGAGTCGCCAGTATGGCGTCTACGGGCATTTGGCGTAGGTATAAAACTGTGAATGGAGACTGAGGTCTTTCAAAAAAAACTGTGGACATAGGCTTAATCACTCAAAATTTGAACTTTGGATGACAAGGGCAAAGGCGGCCTTCAGTTGAGGTGGCCATACGAGCTTAGAGTTGCCTTGATTGACATCGTCCTCGGAGAGCTTTAAGCCGTATCTCTGGGCTGGCTCTGGACTTCTTACAGGCAACTGGATGCTAGCACATCCTATTTCCAATGTGTCGTCAGCCTGTCCCGGCAGGAACGAGATTTTCAGGTGACAGCGTATTTTTTTGGGGGGGCGAAAAGGTTACTGTCGCAGATATTCCCAAAAGCCGAGCGTCTGTTTCTGCTTGTCAAAGTGAACAGTTGTCTTGTCAGTGACCTTGAGCAATTCGACACTCACGGTTTCACTTGGAAGTCACTCTTTTGGAAAAGCCAGCATTGCTAAATGTGCCACTCGTCATTAGTCTCAGTCTGATTGGAGATCTGAAGAAATTTAAAAGAAAAAAGCAGCCCTCATTAGAGGTCAAGTCATCAGAGCAACAACACACGAAACGCTGTCCTCTGTTTTGGTTTAATCCAATTAGACATCCACTGAAGCTTCTTTGGTGGTTGCTTTCAGACAAGCCAGATTCATTTTGCTGCTTTTTCTCATTCGCCGTTACAAAGTCAATAATTCTCCTCAATCCAATTTTTATCACTCTCCAGTGATTTCTACTCATTGTTTGTCACGTATGCCAGATGTAACTCCAATACGATAAAAAGAATGACTTTTCTGCATGGGCGTTTTTGTAAAATGTTTGCGCAATTTAAAACAAAGTATTCGTTTGCAGTAATTGCAATACAATCGCACAGTTCATGCAAATACTAACCAAAAGCATTTGCCGCGTTTACTTAGATTTTTGATTCATTTTTTTCCCCCTTTGAACGATGATTACGCCTCCATTGGTCATTTTCCACACGTCTTGCCTCGGCAAAGCGGACGAAATGACTCCGAGACATATTCGCCTTGCAAAAACTCCAAGTGGCTCCATCAGTGCAGCTTTCCCTGATTGCAGACGCAATGAAGCGGCTGTCGACCGTTCAGTGGTCAGCGTCGATCCGCCGAGGTCACTCGTTGATTTCCGCCACTCAAGCATGAATTAGTTATTGGTATTTTCGCTCATGATGAGCCCGATTATCTTTTTACGCCACTTGACAACGTATCCATCCATTTTTTGGTATCCGTGCTTGTGATAATGATCCCCGCCAGACTCACTTGTGGCCATTGAGTGAGGAAATTTGATTTGAAATCACAATGAAAACCAAAGCGTTAATGATTGACAACACACTCGTATTGTCTTATTTCCGTAACGTCCGTCTGACAAAGTTGCCTTTTGGAATTCATGAGAAACAGAATCCCTTATGCAGATTGGCCAAGGCTTTGATTAAAGCTTTAACAAGCACTTGATGGTCGGGGATATGGCATTTCCTTTTGTTTTAATGCACTCTGTTAGGCTCGCTCACAGTTAATAAGTCACAATCAATCTACCTGCTGAACGTAGTGAGCCTTTCTAAGAGCTTAACAGGACCCCCGAGAGATGAAATAATTTCGCTTCTGTAACAGACTTACCAAGCCGCCGCATGCATTGGCGCTGGCGTCTGTGGGGGAGGGAGGGAGCGCCGTGCCGCGCCGCGTCGCGTCCCCCTGCGAGGGCTGTCGGCTAGCGAGAGAACCAACGACGGGTGCATTATGCCGTCTCCCCTCAATCTGGGCTTGAAAGAGACCTTCGGGCTATTCTGTGTCGCCGCGTCTTCAACCTTTTTCGTTTGCGTGCGCGATGGAGCGGCATCGCGAAAAGCAGTCGTTTGTCAGAGCAGTACAGAAACAAATAAAAACACTTAAGATTGGTCCAAAATATAAAATGGGGGGAAATTGACTCATCTTTTTTTAACTATTTGATTTATTTACTTGAAACTGAATACATTGTAGTTGCAGCAATTTTTACAGTCAAATTATTTTTATATCATAAAGAGTAAAAATAATTTTGCTTGCTTTTGTTTTGTTTTTTTAACACTCCTAGTTATGTAATTCCTTCTCTGGTTAGGTTAGGTTGGGTTGGGTTAGGTTAGGTTAGGTTGGGTTAGGTTGGGTTAGATTGGGTTAGATTGGGTTGGGTTGGGTTGGGTTAGGTTAGAACTGTATTTCATCCCGTATTTCTTCGTAGCAAGACAGACACAAGACACAGAAGACATTGTAGACCTAGATAAAAAAATAGTTGAACCATTTTTGACTGTATTCCTACTTTAGATTCCTCACAGTTCAAATGTAGTGCTAATAAATTGTGGCTCAGTATAGATGGATGCCAACATCTTGAAAAAAAATCATAACTCTTTAGCTACCAGTGACCAATTCCTTCAAACTGGGAATAATGGGAATGCTCATTGGCAGTAAACGAGTTATGAAAAACTCACCTGATTGCCGCATAAAACAACATAGTTGATGGACCACTTAACCAGAGGTCATTTTCACACTAGCTAGTAAGAAATCCGTTTCCGCAAATAATGTTTTTATGGCCGAACCAATAGCGATTGTGTACTCCCAGAGTGACTGTTGCCCGTGGTGAGTAACACCAAACATCTTCAGTTGGTGTTTTTTTCCACATCACACACCTCCTTCTGATGACTGCACCGTGTTCTCACATTTCCTTCACACCTGTAAATAACTTCCCATTTCCACCGAGGCATGTTTTGCCGCTGGATGCAATCTCCCCGGTGCTCTCAAGTAGGATTTCATCCATTTACACTTCCATTGTTGTGTCAAACAAGACTGTTTGTGGACAAAGTTCAACTGCGGGATGTTTTTTTATTATTTCTTTTTGACATTTTTCTTATCCCAAATCTTGCATAGTTCCACTTTTCCCAAGTTCTTGTCTGATCCCGGCCGGGCTCACGACAAAAAGCAGCCAAATGCAACATTGAGCTCAGTCCTGTCAGAGGAAGATTAGAGGAGGATGTGATCTTTTGTGGAGGCTCACTTTTATAGACCTATCCCTCACATCATTACTTGAGCAATGGTTGAGCAACACTTGAAGAGATAAATGAGACAGTGAAATGGATGCTATTTATTGGACTAGTCAGCACGGCTCTGTAATTCACAAAGCTAAAGAGCACAATAATGGGATTTCCTCGTGTAGAAGCTTCAGGAAAATGAAAGCAGATCCATTTTTTTTTCTCCTCTTTGGAATCTCCGAGGACTTTCCTTTTCCCTTTTTCTTTCAAGATGAACCCTGCCTCTCTTTCTCTCTGCCTGTGGTATTGAGAGAGTTGATGTGGTAACGGGAGCGGGGAAAGTTGCTTTGATTTTCCCAGAAAGGTTCAGTGACACTTTGACAGGGGCTGAGAGGACGTGGAAGCAAATCCTTTGGTAGCGAGTGTTGACAAAAGCCTGCTGCCACATATAAATAGCAATTTATTCTCTCCTATTCGTCTCGTATTACTAAATGTTACTGCTACGAGGATCATCGTATCGCGTTGCGCCAATGGTTGTCGTGTATTGAGTCAGTGGAGGAAGCAGCTTGTATGTTCTTTGCATATATTTTTTTTAAAGCTAGATTTGGAGATAGCTGAATTTTCATCCTTTTAAATGTTTCTGTTATTTCTATCTTGATGAAAATCGCCACTGTGAGAAAACAATTGGTCCTTAAATCAGTATTGTACTCAAACAGAATGAAGTCTTTCTCACTAGATGAATTAAAGAGAGCACCAAAGCCTCACTGATGTTAATTTCTACTTGATATTGTCAAAGAGAATTACGTCGAGAGGGGAGAAGAAGAGTTTTTTTTGTTTTGTTTTTGGCTCCCATCCTCTGGCTTGTCCTAATTTGCGACACGTTAAATATAGTCCAATTAAAGTGGCCTGGAGCAGAAATTCCTCCTAATTTCTTTACTTGGTCTTTGAAAAGAAAACATTCTCTAAGGAAAAAAAAAATAAAAAAAATGTGAAGACAAAGCCTTTAACTGAGACTTTGTACTTAAATCTAATAGTGTGTGACATGTTTGCAGAGAGTGGAAAAGATGCACTTTTTTGTGTGTGATAAAAAAGACAGTCGTATTTCGAGTGAGTGACTTTACTGATTGAAATGGTGATGTAAAAGCTGTCAACTTTAATAAGATCTCTTGCAAATGGTTCCTAATATATGTATATTATATAGAAAACGGCTGATACAAACATCCAGATGAAGCCGATCAGCACGCTTAACGAAATCTGGCAGTGGAAGGGGTGCCGTCACAATCGTGCCCACTGTTGTTTACGTGGAAAGAAGAGAGTGTGTCTTTAAGTAGAGCAGAAGGGGCAGCAGGTTAGCGGCGCCTGTCAAGCCAGGCGCCGCTCTCTCATTGAAAATGTACTAATCGGAGCGTCAATCGCTCTTTGGAAAGAGCAGACAGCCGTGTTGCCCACGTACGGACCCGAGGGACCCTCGTGTTGGGATTACCAATATATCGCTATCGGGTACAAAGCCCTGCCATCTGCATATGTTATGAACGCTCATGCTGGAAAATGATACTCTGATGTTGATGTGTCAAGAGACTGGAAACAAGCCTCTTTAGTTTATTTATCTCTGACTTGTCATTATTTATTTCGGACCATTTCTTGCATAAATGTCATGAATTGTATTGTTGTTGTTTTTTAAATCAGGCTAGTTATGTAAAAAGGGTTTAAATTAATTCTAAAATACTGTAAAATATGGAACTAAACTAACCCATTTATGATGAGACAATTATAGTACATAAGTAACGATCACCTACCTTTCACCATCACCAAAAAAGCTATACCAGTACGATTACGTAGACAATTGATAATGTAAATGGTTTAAGGAATGGGGTCTGCCATAAACGGCATTGGGTGTCCAATCTATTTTGACTGGACTCAATCGTTGCCGGGCCTTCTTTTGCGATAAATGTTCACTAACGAGTTCATACTCGACTCCATTTATACTGCAAGATGAATCCATACGTTTTTAAAATGGTGCTTTGGTAGCGGTCAGTGCTGTGACCATTCCCTCTGTGTTTAGATGGGTCCAATAGTTAATTTTGATATGTAAACCCGCAGAGTTTTGCTTTCCTTGTATTCCACGAAGACCGTATGATCTGTGATAGCGGAAAGAATCCTTTAAACCGCTAGATTACATCTTACTTTGTTCCATCATGCTTTGAATGAGTGGAACAATTAGCAGCGGCATTGGCGGTGGGATTTGCGTATGAAACCACACTTGAAGATTTTCTGTCTTTTTAAGAATTCTTTGGACTCCCCCAATGCCTGCTCGGATTGCCGTGTGATTACATTGGACTGTGCCGAAATGGCTGAATTGGAATCTTATCTTCTTCCATCTTTCCCATTACGGGCAGATTGAAAGCCCCGTGGCGGTGGCGGTGGTGGCGGCGGCGGCGCTCTGGCTCAGTCCCCAGTCCCCAGTCAGGCCTGCTTTTTAGACTGTAATTTGACAGCTTCTAATAATGTCACATTTTGTTGTTAAGATGCAACGCCAAGTACTTGAGCCAGGCACGCCAGTGAATCTTCACTGACCTTCTCTCCACTCCTGGGCATCACCCTTGGCACTGCCTGTCTCCCGATGTCACCGTGACATTTTGAACCTAAAGAGCTCGATGTCTACCAGTAGGCAAATTGCCATATTCTTGGTCACTGCTGTTGACCAAATCTAGTGCTAATGGTAGAAATGGATCCGTGCCTGGTATTTAATATTATGCTCATCTCTTGTTGGTTAAACATTCAACAATCGGTTCAAGTGGCGGAACTGGTATGTGTAGGTCTGACGCCATAGATTGATTGAGTTTGAGTTTGATTTATTCATCTTTACTCCCTTGTGTAGGTTGAAGATAAACGATTAAAAAAATACTAGACAGCACAGTTTTAGACAGCGTTGTAATCGTGATTTTGTTCGTCTAACAGCCCGGCTTTAAGATGATTGGCCAAGAGGTTCACGTATGGTAGTTGGTATGGAGTACCAGTGACAAAGAAGGTGCTTTGGCTGAATGCACTCTTTTTGAAGGGAACTACACAGTCACCTCTATAGCCAGCTCCTTTGTTGTGGTTCAGAAATGTTCCCGTCAAATTGAAGAATCTGCAGAATATCGATGAAACATCGCCTTATGGCCACACAGTTGTGTTCAAAAGGATGCTTTTGATTCAAATGTCTGAAATGTTTCTGAAACGTTGCTTATAATAAGGGCGAATGCTTTTCCATGGACACAGTCAGGGGACCGAGCCTTCAGTGACAAAGCGAGCGTTAGGGGCCCCATGCTGTCTACCATCTGGGCAACTGGAAGTTTTCTTTAGATAATTTTTTTTTTAATGCCAGCATAGTCACCACTGAAGAAAGGGCGCGGGGGCATAGCGGGACTCCCCGAAGACAGACAGAGGGGACATTTTTCGACACAGGTCATTCTCTCCCAGTTAAAGAGCCCCTCGCAAGCACCTGTGCCCACTCCCCTCTGCCCCACTTAAGAGGTCCTGTCAGAAAAGCCGTGCTCAGCACAACTGCTAGCTGGAGACAAAAGACATAGCGGGCTTGGCAGCGCCAGCGCAGGTGAATAACAATAACCGCTTGTTCAGTTATTCATATATTCATATTTGTGCTCAAATTTAGCCTTCGATGTGAGGGTGATGAACAGCATTGGCTGAGTCGGTGCTATGCTGACAGTTGGAAACTGGCTGCCTTTCTCTTTCCTTTAGTGTGTAGTTGTCACTGTCAAGTGGGGAACTGATTGGTCAAGGTGTCTTTGGCAAGGTTAGGTTTTGCTAAAAAAAACAACAACAAACAAAGAAACAGAAAAACTACAACTATACTTTAAATCCTTGTTTGACTGATAGAATGAATAACTATACCGGAGTACAAGGTAAGATGGATGCCCAACCAAACGATGAAAAATAAAATGTGACTAATAGTACTATATAAAATAATGGACTGACTCCAAACTCGTTTCTTGGATAGCTCATCATCCTTTGGTAAACATTTGGTTTTTAGTCTGATCTATCTTAAACCTAGACTGTTATGTTTTATTTCTGGGTTTTTTTGTGTGCGTCCAATCTTTTTGATTGCTCTATCACTGTTAGTAAAGGATCGATTCATTTGAAGCAGAATAAATATAGAATGAACGACTGTGTCAATGGCAAATGTAGATATGGGCCAAGCTGTGAGCTAATCAGACGCCCTCTACACCCACGAATCAAGGAGTACGTAAGTCGGAGATAGCATTTTACCCCGGGTTTAACCAAAGCATTGAGATATTCTCTTTCGTGCAGCGCTGTAATTCCCTGTGAGTGGTCGGTGTGAAAGTGAAGCACCATTGTCAGCCTCTACTAAATGTGTTAGATCTCTTTGACTTTAGCTGAAACACACGGCACCCCGTTGTATATTAGTCCCTCCACTCCAAGAGGAGCTCATTTGTAAATTGGGATTGTCCCTTTTCCTTCTCGCTAATGATTGTTGAACTCTTTGGCTTCATATTCGTTGCCTTTTATGTGAAATTAAAGGCAATATGTCACTGTCAGTTAATCGAGATTTGATGGATGGTATTACCTGATGTCAGCCACTGTAATAATATATGATGATGACTCTGCGGAATTCAGAACCACTTAGCTTCTTTGCTGCCTGCCATGTGGGCAACGACCGAGGTTGCATATTTTCGGAGCGCGACGAAGGTACTTAAATGGGACTGGCATGCTGGTGTGAGGTTATTTTGAGGACTTGAATATTTGAGCAGGTTTTGGGCTGATTTGTGGTCGGCCACGGCAAAGGGGTCGAGCTGGTCGTCAGTCGTTCGATCCGCCTTTGTCCGTTCGCTGCCAAAGTGTCCTTTGCCATGACAGAAACGCCACTTACTAGTGAGTTTGAGCCTGTAAGACAGGGGTAGGGAACCTATGGATCGGGAGCCTTATGTGGCTCTTTTGATTGGTGCATATGGCTCCCAGATAACCTGTCAGTTAATATATGGAGTTCTGAATGCACCAATAGGAGCATCAAGTCTGTGGTATTGACGCTACATTTAGCACCGCTTTAATCATTATTCTTTTAATTAGACGACTCTTTATGCATACAGTGATTAGCAACAGCGTAAAAATGTTGGCAAAATAATTCAGGGAGTTTTTGTACTTTCAAAGGGGTGAAATTAGTAAAAAAAGGCGCACATTTTTCATGTATGTTAAATTATGAGTATGGCTCTCAAGGAATAATATTTGAAAATATGAATTGTTTATGGCTCTCTCTGTCAAAAAGGTTCCCGACCCCTGCTGTAAAGCATTGTAATGGTGTAGATCAATGTGATTTTGAGAACCCTCTCGACTTACTTTTTTGCTTGCTTGGAATACTAAACCTTAGATGCAGATCCAGCATTGGGATGTCAGCATTGGAATTTTAGCCTAGACCCATCGGTCAAGATTGCAACTTTACGTTGGCGGTGTATTAGATGAACTGGACTTGAAGGTTGCACTTCTCTCCATTGAGAGATCTTGTGGCCATGTCAAGAGGAATCTAAGAACGCTTCTCCCTCTTGTCGCTTTTCCGCCGTTCGATTTGGGTCAAAGAGCATTAACGACAACGCGGGAGAAATGGCTCCTTTTGGCTTTTGTAAAAGTTGACAACGATCAAAGCGAATTGCGGCAGTAATGGCCGCCATGGATCAACAGCGCCAAATATTTCACTCTGCTGATGTGGCCATGAATGAGATCCAAAGGCATGTCTCCCTCTGGCTGACTGCCAGGACCTTCATAGGAGCTTTAATAAATGGTTTGTACCAACAGACGGTCCTTGGCCCGTGCGTGAGTGCGTGCGTGCGTGCGTGCACATGTCATTGTGTGTTTATGTGCTATAGGAATTTTAATAAGGACTAAGTGCACAAGAAGCCTCAGGGGAGAGAGAAAGACCAATAACCTACAGTAGTGCATTGTACTCCTAAAAGGGTTTGAAGAACACGAAAGGGGAGGAAGCAGAGGTGTATTAGCCATTTATTCATACCACTGGGGTGCACATGAATTATTCAAAGTGACATTCATTCATAATTAACTTTTAATGGATAAATAAATACACAGAATTGTAGCAAAGGACTGCTACGGAAAGGACTCGGAGTCATATTTAATGACACAAGTGAAGGGTGACGTTAATGAGGGGAAAACTATAGTCGGTGTGAAGCTAATGCATAAAACACAAGCGCATGAGAGGGCCGGGTTAGTGATGCTCAGCGTGGCGGCGGAGGAGAAATTAGTTCAGTAGGTGGGCCGCCTCGGGGACAGGAAGCTGCTGCTCGAATTACTCGCGAGCGTGGTACGCCAGCCCGAGGCATCGCCTAAGCGAGACCTTGAACCCGAGCTCGAATCTCGGCCGTGATACCGATACGGTAGACGGATGGCGTCGATGGCCGAAATGTCTTTGCGGCGCTTCGACGACGGCACGGTCGCCGGATCGGTCCTCGCCTTGCCTCGCCGGCGTTGACGGCATTTCAATTTTCCCTTCTAAATGACAACATCGCCGCGGTGAAGTCGTTATCGGCGAAAACAGTCGCTAGGTGTGAGGGATGGGAGCTTGGCGGGGGGGCGGCGGGCAGGTGTCGGGGCTCCTTCGGGAGCTGGAGGTCACATTAGCATACAAAAGCCGTTCTGCTGGGTAACCTTTCCAGGCGCCGCTCCCTAGTCGGGGGGCCGGCGGTCACACACTGGCACTGCCACAAGTGTGTCATCACCCAGCCACCACACACTCGCTCGCAGATGTACACAAATCTCTCGCATTAAGCCCCCCGCGTCGGCCGTGACAGAAACATTGCTTGTATAGTGACATGATATATTTGTCCCCGGGGAACATAAATCAGCAGGGACAGCTCCAAAGCAAAACAAATACTATGATATGGTCCATTGCCGTCATAATGCACACTAAAGGGAAAAGGCATTGGTGTGGAATTTAGATCCAAAGCCTAACATTTTATCTCTGCCAGCCGTCTTTGGCACAAATGGCTTCCCCGTTTCTCCCGCCGGAAAGAATGACTGTCGTCATTTAAACTCTTCTCTATTTACAACTCGCCCAGGGATGGGAGCGCCATGTTTGATATGGGTCGCACCGGGGAGACGGACGGGAGATGCGCATCGACTTGCTCCGGTAGCATGTGGCACTTTTCCTGCTTGAGAGGAGGAGGAAGCCAAGCGAGAAAGAAAGACTCCAAAGTGGAAGGTGGTGCTGTAGAGGGGGGGCTGTCAATATAAGAGGGTGGGCTTACAATACAGCTCTTGGAATAGAGGGGCTACCGCAGCGCACGCTTTAGCAAATGGACACGTGTCAAAATGATCAACGCTATCGCAAGGCCACATTTTTAAAGAAAATTACTTTGGATTGTACAATCTTTAACCGCACAGAATGATTGACACAAATTGACAGATTGAGCTGAACGTTCCCGTTGTTGTTTCCTTCATTTAAGTGGTTGTAATGCGCATTTTATACGAGTTGGCAACTGACTGGTAATTTCCGCCTTTCTTGTGAACTTGACATTTGCAAATTAAAACTTCACAATCGCATATTCATAAAGAAAAATCAACACAACTTTGCTTCGAGAGATTAGGCCAAACAAGTTTGTTCTTCAATTTTTGTGAAAAGTACTTCCTTTTGATAAGCCATTCAAAGCCGTCCTTTTAAAAAACAAAAAGGCTTGAAGCGCCACCTGTGTGATATTTTGACTGACATGTCATTCCCCGTTTTCTGTGCACTTGCCCACAGGTAAGGCGCTCGCCACATAATTACAGTGATTACTCGGCAGGCCGCGGATGGGCTTAATATGATAGTAGACTCTGGGAAAAAGTATCTGGATTGTTGACAGCCTTGTGGCGCCATAGCCGTGACACTCGAGCACATTGTTTATGCCGCAATTACCAGGCCCGAATTCAATCAGTCAGACCGATACACGTTTTTATTGCAATTATGCAAAAGACCTCACAGCTCGCGACGTGGCTCGGCGTGGTGTGCATTCGCTGCTATTCATTAGTGTATATGTCGAATTAAGTCTCGAAGAAGTCGCTGTCACTCAGCCCGTGTCGTCGTGGCGCAACCTCTTGAAAAATGCCTCCTCCACGTAGTAATTGATGCAACAATAAGGTAAGGCGGCTAATCAAATTAAGTAGTCATTGGCTAAGTGTAATTAAACGCTTTGAGACAGCTGATTGCCAATTCTGATAAAGAACGCCATTGATAATAGGCGGGTGTTATGGAAATACAAATAACCCCCCACCCCTGGCTCTAAAATTTCCACGCTATCATCACTTTGACCACAATAAGGTGGCCAAGAATAGGAATATAGCCAGATTAAGCGCTACTCCACTTTGTTCTGCTCCGCTACACATTCTAATGTTAACAATGGGGCCCTGCAGTCGGACCCGGCTAATGGGGTGCCATCCTATCAGGCCACGCGTCCAAGCAGAACATTCAGATAGATGGTCCACATCAAACCCTTTTGGAAAATTAGCCGGCGCATTTTTAACGCGCCTCCTTCTACTGGAGGACTCCAAATACTCGGATGCGATAAGGCAATGCTTAACTCCGCTCGAACGAAGAGCCAAGTAGATTGGTCGCCTCGTTTTTGCGAGCCACTGGGAAAACTGGATCTCCTCAGTTTGAGCAAGTAAACCCCTTCCCCCCCCTCGCCCGTGCCATTTAAATGTCAGAACAGACAAATGTGGCGGAATCGTATCATATTACGATCTGACACCTGACTGAACTTGCAACTTTGTTTATTGAAGCAAAGGTAATTTGAGTCTGATGCGAAGTGTGCCGCGGCGGCAAATGGTGGGCGCTGTGGCGAGTGCCGATTGTCATTGGTCACGTTCCATGAGAAAACTGACCCGCACCTAATGAGCTCCACACAGATTATGGCTTCTTTTGTTTTTGTTTTTGTTTTTTTTAAATACGGTGGCACCAAAACTAGATTTGCTGTACAAAACAAGCTACATATGCTATCATAAACCTCCGCTCTAAGGATAGTCTCGTAGGATAGTCGATTCATCGTTTAGAGACATTGTAAGCCTTCACAGTAAATATTTTCAATTACGTTTTTTTAAATCATTTTTTCAAATGTTTTCCTGTTTAGTTTTTATTTATAATATTAAAAAAGAATTTTGTAGTGCTCAATTTCAACGGATTGTTTATCTGTGGCATTAATCAAAATGAAATATTTGTAAACGTCTGCTGCAATTACAGTACAAAGTATTCATAGTCCAACCTAGCTAAATAATATAGAAGTTGTAAGTGCGTAACATGTATTATATATAGTATCTACATAGTAGAATATAGAATAAGCATTTGTGGCGGGGCAAGTTCCCTCCAATCATTTGCATTCCGAGCCATAGAACCGTTTGACTAATTTGACCCCCATTAATAATTGAGAAAAATAAATATTGAGCAATGTTGTCCTATCAATCCAATGAATAAAAAATGCGACTGCTACGATAGATTTTCAGTTTCGCTGATGATTCTAATCAAATTCCCTCAGTCCAATCTTCTGCCATAGCTTCAGGTCAGTTTTTTTTTGTGACAACTGCGCACCTTTTGAATCTTGAAGCAAATGAAAAATCAACACTGCGTCTCAGTTTTGTAATTAATTCAGTCATCGAACAGAATGTGCCATTGGGGGACTATAAAAATCTCCAAACTGACAGTTTACGAACACTAATTCTAATTGGCGGCCTTTGACGGTGACGGATCTGGGGAGGGGCTATTTCAAATGGATTGGACGTCCGTCACTGTCCATGGTACTGAAACCGGCAGGTAGGCTTCCCGCGCTGTTTACACTGTCGACATGGCGGCTTTTTGGATGGACCAAGAGGAGCGAGTGTATTAATGAGGCGGCGTTTTGTCAGCCGTTTGGAATTGTTCCAGGTTTCATTGTCACCAAATAGGCCCAAACACAGTCTGCCGCAAAGATTAAAAAATGTGTAAACAAAAGCCTGTCGCACAGGCGCGAAAACCCCTGCTAAGAAAGGGACAGCGTGAGACAAATGATTTCCCATTGATTTAGCCCAAAAAGCAGGCGCTTAACATCAATCGGGCAGTCAATCACGCTGGACGTTGCGCCCGCTGTTAGGTGGCAAATGCACTCATTTCTCCACACTTTGATCCACTTGGCATTAGAGTTAAACCAAAGTTTATTGGCAGCAAATGGCTTTCTCTACAAATGTCATATCTTGATTCCAGTCGCATTCCGAAGGTCAGCGACATGGAAAGACGTTTGAAAAACTTGTTTTTGTGTGCGCGCAAGGGTGACAATGTCACTTTAAAATGCAGTAATCCTCAATTTATTAATGCCTCACAATATATTCATCGTTTTGGATTTAATTGTTTTTGGAAAATTTGTTTTATCAAAACGATTAAGGGCTTTGTTTAATGGGTCACTTTCCTAAAACATTTTAATTATGATGTCGTTTTATTTTGCGTTTTATTGATTGTAAAATTTAAAAAAGGACATAGAGCAGGGTTAGCCAACATGCGGCTCTCGAGCCTCATGCTGCTCCTGCCCAAAAATAATGTGTCACTTTCCAAAAACATTTTAATTACTTATAATGTCGTTTTATTTTGCGTTTTATTGATTGTAAATTAAAATAAATAAAACAAAGGACACAGAGCAGGTTTAGCAAACATGCGGCTCTCGAGCCACATGCTCCTCCTGACCAAAAATAAAAATAAATAATTCTTATCATATTTTGTGTATTCTGGGCCTCTTTGCCTCGTTTCATATTCTCTCTTAAAACTCACGCCAATTCATCAGGGCTTATTAAAAACAAGTCATAAATTACTATACTTAAAAAATAATTTGGCAAATTGGATTTTTTTTATGCTGCTCCTGACATAGACTCTCACCGTTAAATTTGTTTTCCTCTTTGTGTCTAACTTGTTCACATCCCTGACATAGTTTCGTTCCACTTTTTAAATTTTTTTTAAAGCCATATAGATCGACGTCTAATCCGTTGCTATTGCAGCCAATGAGTTGATTGATTAGAGCAGCATCAATTTTGTGGATCGGGTTTCACGGCGAGCTTTCTGCGCCATCAACGCTTGGCTTTCGAGGCCGATCTGGTCCGTCTGTCGTCGTCGTCGACGGCATCCGTAGAGTTGATCGAGGCGCCGGTTGTTGACAAGCACCAAAGTCTATATTGCCTTTTCAAGGCTCCGCTTTCATTGTTTTGGTCCGAACGTTGCACATCTGAGGTGGCGGTTTCGGGCAGCTCGGTTCGCAGCTGGGAGCGTTGGCAGATCAGCCCAAGATCACAGAGACGGGAGAGTTTTTTTTTTACATGATACAAGGCTGGCGTGAGCTGAGGATTTCCTCTCCTTTTTGTTGTATACCCCGTTTGTGGAATAGCAGATCAAAGCTTCTCTGGGCTCGCCTCACATAACATCATTTACACATCTTTGAAATGTACAATTGAGGAAAAGGGACTATGGGAGCTCTCCGGCGTTCATGAATGGAGAACTCTGACCACGGACAAAGGTGAGACGGGGAAGGGAAATGGTCCCGCAGATGATTTGAGCGCTCATTAATTCTATTTCTACTTTGCGGATTGGCCCTTTTGCTTTCTTCTTTTCACATGAGAAAGCTATTCATTATCTGATCCAGGTTTGATGATGCCCCGATTGTTAATGGCGAGTCCGCCACTCATGAAATATGTATCTGTGGAAATGAAGCGCACGTTGAAACGGCCCTTACGTGCCGTCCTAACGACGCCAAGGTCTCTCTCTGTTGTCGCTCCGGGACAAACTCTTGTTGATGGTTTTCCTCATGTTGTTTTCCGTGTCCATTTTGGTCAAATACAGAGTGCTAGGTGAACAGCGGATTGCCCTTGGGCTTATTCCGTGGTTAGGGACAACGGTTCAAATTTCACACTGCATTTTGACAGGTTGCATTGTTCAAAAGCATACCTATCAACGAATACAATTATTCGCCATATTTTATGCATTTCAAATTGTGTATCCCGTATAACAACTTTTGTACAGGATTTTTTTAAGTACGTTCTTTGTAAAACTCGTTTTACCCATTTCAGCTCTAATTCGGATCGTCTCGGTCACTGGTAGCAGACGAAAACGTCATTGTTGACTGCTAATATTGTCATGCTTTAACCCCTTTCATACGTCCGCATTTTCACTATTTTATATAGCGTGTCAGCAAGCAATGTACCCAGACAGTCAAGCTGTCAGCGTCATACAGCAACATGTACATAAATCTTGAATTTATTGCATACTGGTTGCACCTCATCCACTTTGGAGACATTTTTAGACTTAAGTGCGGCCTATATTTGAGTAAATATGTGCCGCGTTGCATTTGTACGTTTTTAAAAATATATATCGCTTAATAATCATCATAAGGAGAGCAATTGGCCAAGGTTGACAGGTATGAAAAACACAAACATATCTGGGTGCCACTTGACATGATAGATCTGCATTTTGTCAATTAAGGACAAAGCAGGGAAAGAGTTATTTTTCTTTCTTTTTTCTTTCCTTGGATGGAGTTGTTGGAAACAAAGCTGAACGACTGCGTTCTCCAAGAAGTCTGAGGTTGATTTAATTGAGTTGAATTTAACCCAAGACGGCTAGAAATGGAGAGGGAGAGAAAATCTATGCTGTTGATCTGTTAAAGCCTCGGGGGCGTCCATTCGGATTCCGTAGATTATTTTACTGTCTGGTCACAGTCACGCTTCACTCTTGTTCCGGGAGTCCATTTTATTTATTTATTGTTAAGGAGAGAACTTGCTACAGAATTGGCACCCTATTATTTATTTCATCATGTTACCTTGTCATGTGGTTACATTTATAGCTCAAATAAATTAGAGCGGCATCCGCAAACAAAATTAAGGATTAATGTATTGATTACACATTTAAAATAACAAGTGCAAGGGAAAAAATGTTATTTATGTTAAATAGGGTCCAAATGAAGCAGCAAAAATAACATTGTTGATTTATTTTGCCAAAGAAGATACAGCAGATTGTTATCAAAATGTTCACATTAAAAATATATAAAGGAACAGTTACATACATTTTGTTTTGTAGGTTATTTTCCTTCCCTCCAAATTTTTGGGATGATTAGGCACGCCAACAATTAACAAAGGAATTTTCATACGTGATGTGCACCTGATTATAAATCGATTTTGTACGTTCATGTACTTCAATTGTCATTTGTTATCTTTTAACATTGTAATTATAGATTTGTAGTGAATAATAATTGTGTGTTGACTTTACTGGAGCAGTTCGATACAGTTATGCTAAAAATAAGTTTGTGGTCATGAGCAAAACTAGAATTTGAGCAAAACTAGAATAAAAAAGGAATATTAAGTGCACGTTCTAGTCTGAAAAATTTAGTATTTTATCAATTTATTTATTTAGGAGGTAAATCAGGCATTGTTCCAACACTATTGTTTAAGTGTCTTAGGTTTTGGTGGATGTAAAAAGGGCTTAAACTGAGCAAAAATGTGTTCCAAGCAGATGAAACCAAGTCAGAACTTTTTTGGCACTACTATTTTTGGCATAATAAAAGACAAAAGTGATCACCGGCAAAAGAGGCTGGCTGCATCTTGCTTTGAGGCGATTTTTTTTCTAAAGCGGCCACTTGGACCTTCTTCAAGGTCAAGGAAAGCAAACACTGCAATCATTAATTTTAGCCCACAATGTCAGGCTTGTGTAAGAACGCCAGAAAATGTAGCAACGTAACGTAGAACGATCACGTTTCCGCATCGCTGCCTGCTCTCCTCGTTCAAACGGATTGGACGTTTACTGCTTTAGATCAATGCGTTTGTCTTTTTGGTACAGAGAGGCGGTACCGTGATCTTTCCATGTCTTTGCATTCTCGTCTTTTTTTCATTGGCGCTTCATTGTCACGTCCTAAGAAATGAGCGCTCCTTCTCCACGACGACAAGATGACACATTGAAATGTTTCCAAAGCTGTGATTAGCCGACATTTATCAAGAGTTCTCAGAACAAAGCTATTTCAGGGCAAAAGATAAATCTGTGCTGTGTATTTATCGCCTCCGTTTCAATTCGTACTATTGTAATGCTAGTTCAAGGGCGGAGCTAAGGTGGCGTTTTTATATCATGTCGATCAGCGGGGAATTGATAGCTCTGGATTTTCCAACCTTTTGATCAAATGCCATATTGTGTAGTTAATGCTGATTTACGATTATGCCGCTGTTATTTTGTTTTAAATACATTGACTGTCCCTTTTAAATAGAAAACAGTGCGCAATGTATATATAATTTATTTTTAGTTTTTTTTAGTTTTGTGCACCGTGTATGAAAATAGAACCCATAGAGTTAGTAATTAGTTTCCATTTTACCCTAACCTTACACATATTCAGTGGGGTGATCTGCATTTATTTATCTAATTAAAATATTTTAAAAAAACGATTGAAATCAATGTAAGAAAAGAAATGAGTTTAAGATTAAGTTAAAATGGTAAGCAAGCTCTTGATTTCCAATGACTTTTTTCAATACTCTACGTCACACGTGTCAAAGTATAGATGAATATTAAATTTCCTGATTTCCCCCACCTTTTAAATCAATAATTGTAATTTTTTAATCATTTTTTCTGTGTTTTTAGTTCAAAAATCATTTTGTAAAATCTAAAAATATATTTAAAAAAGCTAAAATAAACATTGTTTTAGATCTATAAAAAAACTGAATATTCAGGGCTTTTAATCCAGTTCTTTTAATCCATTTATAAAAAAAAAAAAATCTAAATATTATATCTAAAATGGTCCGGCCCACGTGAAATCAAGTTGACGTTAAAGCGGCCAGCCAACCACTGCTCTACGTGGTAATATGCTTAAATGATGAAGTCAATGTGAAAACTGTTCTTTTGTTTACAGCAAATCTAGTTTGTCCATATGCAGATATACACTTCTGTGTCTCGACAGAAATTAGGAAAAAATATCTTTGTCTTGAATGCAGATTAGTCAAGAGTGTGAAAGTGTTGAAGTATTCTTTCAAGTTGAAACAGCAGGAAAATGTTGAGCAAGAATTATGCGAGCGATTGCAATTGAACAGCTGCAACTGGCTAGGAGAATGCCAAGTCATAATGTCTGAAAATCAGCTCTCCCGGCCAACTCAAATTGTGCTTGGAAAGATGCGCAGCAGAGTCCCATTGCCAACAAACTGTTTTCGCCTCTTGGATTCCTCCAAGAGAAAGGAATGGCAATTGTAATCGACACCAAGAACATTAATCACCGTCGACGTTGATAAGATGGAAATGGCGTTGCGCTCCCGCGGACATTAGCCGTAGTACGTTTTGCCGAATGAACGCCGTGCTGCAGACGGTTATTTTTCCATGATCAAGTATCTTTAGTTTGCATGCATGTATACACATACACACACATGCACACACTTCCATTTTTTTTGTGCATTTCACGTGTGCGCACGCTCCCGGAGGGGAAACAGGCTGTGTGGGGTGTTATCTGCTTCTGCAGAGGGTGACAGCTAATCACCAGCCCTGACAAACACCAGGCAGAAAGAAGAGGAGAGGAGAGGAGAGGAGTGGAGGGAGGAGAGATGACAAATGAGAGCGAGAGGGGGGAGATGGCATTGGGAAGGGCGATTGACATTCGAATTCCAGGGAGTCACCGCAGAGTGCTTGGTATCCTGTCATCGCCGCGTCCGCGAAAAGTTTCAATCCAGCGGCGGACCGGCGACCGCGGGGCCTCCGTTTTGGCCCGCCGACGACTAATAAACCCCTATCATTCCGCGGTCTCACCCAGACGCAAAAGCCGCGGCGACGACCTGAATAAATCTTTGCGTTTGCCAAGTCTGTCAGCGCCAGCTTTGATCTCCTACCTACCTACCTGCTGCTGGTGAATTCCGCCGTCTCTCAACCCGGGATAATGGCGGGGTAGCGGCTCCGGAAGCCGCCTTACGGGGTGTTACCTTGTCAGGTGAACTCTTTGTACCCAACGTGCCTTGCAGATGGGCTACATTCACGTTGACGCCGAGATCAGCGGGTCGGAAAAATGAGTGGCACTGCCGTAAGATGGAGGCGGAAAGGCAATTTTAGGAGCGCCGCGTGCGTTGGGTGTCACTCCACAGTGCGGGTATCCAAATTATAGACCATAACTAAGCCATTGGTGATCAAATTGAACGGCTTTTTTGATAGGTGCTTATCTTTTAGAGACGTGGTCGACCTAGTTAACCTACTTTTTGAGTCTCTTAATAGGACATTTTCTTGGATTTATTTTGGTTGTTTGTATTAAAAAGGGAGGAAAACATTTATCCTCATTTTATTAATTAAAAAAATACAGTATACAGAAAACAGGAAAATAGTAAATAATTAGGCTATTGGTTTTGTTCATGCCCATAGGTAGATTTGTCTTGATTTAAAAAAAAAGGCATCTTGCCTATGCATATGGAACCAAACAATGGAAAAATAAAAATAGCAACCACAAAAAAGCAAACATTATTTTTCTTAATGAAATATTAGCCAACAAAAACAGTCACACGGTTGCGTACTCGCGTCATATTCATGCTCCAACTCATTTTTTGCTTCCGATATGCAAATTTCCAGGAAAAACATGTCCCGCCCGAAGCAACTTAAACGTAACGAACGTGATTATTGATGGGTCGAAAATAATCAGTGACCAAAATAAAAGTATAGGATGATAACCCTATTTTCGAGAATCTGTTATTCATTGACAGCACTTATGGTGATGTACTCGGTGGTAAAAACTCTATAGAGAGGAATCGTTAAATATGCGCTTAATGGACATTAACGACCGCTCAGTTTGATTAACAATAGCCAGACAGAGTTCTCCGTGGTCTGGTGTGTGGCGGTCCATTGGCTTCTGGCCTCCATATGGTTCCCGGGCTCCCTCCCAGAGCTTGCGTGGGTGGCGTTATTGGGACCAACTGGCGTCTGTCTGGGTAGCCTTGATGGGTGTCATGCTGGGGGCCTCCACGTGGAGAGACCCTCATCTGCTCACGCCGTCACACCTCTCACCACTTTGCTCTCTCTATCTGACCCTGTCACCGAGACGCCGAGTGACACGTCGGCGGAGAGCGAAATAGCGCCGGGAAGCGAAAGAGCATTTGGCGGATCTCTTCAGACGCAGACGCCGCTGAAATCCTTTCTAAATAAAATCAAAGATAACTGTCAGATGCGTTTACCGCGCACGCCGCTCGAGTGCATGCAAATGGCGCTATCAGTGAGCCAGTCAGAGAGGGCCAATGCCATTCCAGAATTCAACTTGTCATTTATTTCTCCGAGCTTAAGTGCCAGCCACGTGTTTAACGGCGCCGCCGTTTGTACAGTGTACGAGAGGGATGGGATGGCACGGTCGCCCACCCGGTGTTACCCGGTGAGGTTGGACATAGACATCTTGTAATGGAATATCTTCCCCGCAGATGGTTTGTGGCGCTTTGGTTCGGCGTATCATCTTGGTGCGAGTGCATGCAAATCTACATCTGTGTACTTGCTTACTGTTGGGCGCTAATGACGCTTGGCATTTGGCCGCTATCAGTAGATTGTTAATTAGTATTGAGAGCTTTGGGTGAGAGGCACAGATTCTCTTCTCGCTTGAAAACAGATGCGAGTTTGATCCGATAACCCCGCACGTATATTGTGTGGATTTTTTTGTGATGGTGAATTTAATTCATGTGAAATTTTGCTGCGATTACACCAATCTATTCATACTGCATTTGTGCTATTTGGGTAATATAGTTAGTTGTTTTTTGTTGTTGCAAATTTACAGTGATTGCCCCAGTCCATTTGAACGGAGAGGGTTGGTAGTGATCATTTGGTTCACCATCACCTACCTTGTCAGACTCAAATCTGCGCATCTTCCTGACTTATCGGTTATTAAACATAAAGTATGAGCTTGTATGGCTACTTCTTTATCGCTATTGCACTCATTTTTTGTCTTTGTTTGTCCACTTAATCTACATTTTCGTCCTGCTGCATTTCTTAACACAAAGATTGCATTAATGAAGTGTGATTTATATGATATCCAGTATAGTTTTTTGTTTCGTTTTTTTCAAATCTTAACTGAAGCCATTTCAGAGCAACCACGAATTAAAGTTAGGCAGTTCTGCTATTCTTTTAAATGTCCCCATTAATAAATTTCCTTTGTGACTCTCCCACCGTTGAAAAAGAAATACAATTAAAGGGATTTCCATATATTCAAAGTCAACCTTTAACAAATCTCTACAAACTCTGCAACACGGCGTAAAAAATATTCCTTTTGCACTCTCTAATGTCATATCCTTTGTCCATTGGGTTAATTGTGGGCTAGATGTCCTGACGGAAACGGCTCGCTGACCTTTTTAGTATTTTTATTTCCTCAGACCGTATATTTTTTTGCTAAGTGATGGTATTCTGGCTGATTAGTGCATGTGGGTTCTCGGGATAACACATGGGTAGACACCCGATTACCAAACACAATGTATTGGCTCCCAGAACCCTGCTGCCATTGTTCTGCTTTCTAACACTGGGAAAGGAGCATCAGTCAAGTATATTAGCTGGATCCTATTACTGTCACCAGATTGCCTCTCTGAGCCATCTTAAAGAGCCCCCAGACAAAACTTCCTGTCATGTTAATCCGAGCTTTAATAAATAGAGGGATGTGTAACCCTATTCAAATGGGGCCTCCCATGTTTGCGCTGACAAAGAAAGACAGGCTATCGCCAAATAACAGATGAAAGTCTTTTGCATGGGAAAGTTTTCTATCAGCGCTCATTCTCTTCAAATCTTGGGAGAAATGACAAATTGTCAAAATGTCCTTCAAGTTTCGGGATAATCTAACCCCGGCGTGAGATATTATTAGCACGAGTGGCCATTGTGCGGGAAGTCGATTGTCAACTGGCGGATTATTTGATGCCGACTCGTATAAACCTTGCGTTTTGCGAATAACGTTTAGTCGTCTCCGGAGAGATTGATGCTTAAGAACGGTAGCTTCCTTTTTGATTCATGACTACGGTGTGATGAATAAGTCGTGGATTGCGCTTTGAACCCATTTGAAAAAATAAAAATAAAGCACAAAGGAATACATGGCATTTCTGTTCTCGAGTAGGCTTGGAGCGAGCACCTGATTCAAGGCCACGTTTTGATTCATGGTGTTCAAAACGGAATGAATTGAATGCTCTCTTCCAGGCTAGTTTCACTTTGAGCTAATTGCTCCTTTCTGCGGAAGAAAACATCAATCTTTTTTTTTGTAAATCCCCGTTTAACTATCTCAGCTCTTACACAGTGATTAGAATTTTGTATGATCGATGAATCGATCAGTTGGGCATTATGCACGTCTCTTTTAGTTACTCCAGGGACTTGGATAGGTATGAATGGATGGCAAATTGTCATTGGCTTGTATAAAGAGTAATCAAGTTTATTCATTTGTCCATTTTCTATACTGCTGCTATTGAAAAACACTTAGATCGAGCACTTGGGACAAATGAAGTCGGGTTAATGCATGTTTTTGAAATGTGGCCATTGGAGTTGGAGGAAAGTCAGTTAAACACATTCAAGGGAGACCAGATTCGAACCCAGAACCGGAAGAGAAAAAACACTTTTCTGCTCAGCGAGACTAATTGAGTAAAATGGCTGTTTTGTCAATAATAGATTACCTGACTATTTGCTGTCAAAGCCTTTGTCGTGAAGCTCATTTGGCTATTTATTGCTATGGCTAGATTGTATTTTCATTTTTTTTCTTACTTATTGTCTCTTTTGACCTTTTTTTGTGCCCTCCTTATTTCTGCCTGTAGCTATTTTCCCATTAACAAAGAGGAGTGAAAAGGTGCATCATTTTTGTCAAATCTTTTGTGTGCACGCATGAATGTGAGGGTTGCACAAAAGAAAAATCAGATTGGCTTTCGCGGGAAGGAAGAAAATCATTTTAAATAGGTCCTCTGTGTTAAACTGTTTGCTCTGGGGCTTAAGGATTGCTCACCTCTCCAAATACTATTTTAGCTTGAAAGCAAAATATTTCCCCGGCTGAGCTTTCACACGGGAGCACGAGGGAAAGCCCCGGCAACCGCAAGGCTCGCGGGCATACTCTACTATACTCTCTTCTGACATCAAGAGAGGGGCAGAGAGTCAAAAAGGGGGGTGGGCTATTAATAAAATGACTCCTTAATGGCCACTTCTTTGAGCTTGGCAAAGGAAGACAAGGAAATTGATGGACGAGGCCAAGGCCCTCATCCTTGAGCTTATGAAGTTCAAGTACGCATAAGAGGGTAGGACTCTGGGAAGTCTCACGTGGGACGACAAAGCAGACCGCAATGAGGCCGGACCGTCAGTCTTTTTTTTATATTAGAAAAAAAAATTGAAAAAATTAATATATATTATATTTTATTTTTTTTATTTAACGTCAGAGGTAGTAGTACTTTCACATATAAGCCGAATGATTGTTATATTTTTAAAAAAGTAATATATTATATATATTTTTTGTATTATTAATTGTCAGAGATGGTAGTACTTTCACATAAGCCAAATGATTTTTATATTTAAAAAAAAAAATACTATTATATATATATTTTATATATATTTTTTTATTATTATTATTAATTGTCAGAGGTAGTAGTACGTTCACATATAAGCCGAATGATTTTTTATATTTAAAAAAAATAATATTAATATATATAAATATATATATATATATATATATATATATATATATATATATATATATATATATATATAATTGTCAGAGGTAGTAGTACTTTCACATAAGCCAAATGATTTTTATATTTAAAAAAAAAAATACTATTATATATATATTTTATATATATTTTTTTATTATTATTATTAATTGTCAGAGGTAGTAGTACGTTCACATATAAGCCGAATGATTTTTTATATTTAAAAAAAATAATATTAATATATATAAATATATATATATATATATATATATATATATATATATATATATATATATATATATATATATATATATATATATATATATATATATATAATTGTCAGAGGTAGTAGTACTTTCACATATAAGCCAAATGATGGAATTCAATGCTTTTATTGTCATTATACAAGTATACTGAGATTTAAAGCAAATAACAACAATAAACAAAAAGACAAATAAATAATCAATAAATAACAACTCATAAAGAAATCATCAATAAATAAGCATAAGTAGTCAACAACATAAATAAGTAGGCAAGTGCAGAAATAACAATAACAAACAAATTAAGAGATAAATAATCAAGAAATAGATCAATATTTAATAATAATAAATAAATGATTTAAAAAAAATAAGTAATGAATAAATAAGTGCATCGCCAACTCTATTCCGTTGTTGCCAACTAATTCAGCCGTGTCGCCTATACAAAATATAAACATTGCAGTTATGAAAACAACAATGGCAATTCCAACATTATATACCACATTAAAAAAAACATTATAATAAAACACAATCCCCTGGGGAAAAAGAGTAGATATTTCAATACGCAATTGGGATTACTTAAGTGCTGGAGCACCATAACATTTTTTTTTTCAATGTGGGAAAACTGATTTTTTTTTTCCAACTGTTTTGTTTTTTATTTTATTTATTCTGAAGGGTTTCTTCTAATGAAATAATGTTCCACCCGGACAATAAGTTCTTAAAAATGGTGAAGTCTGCCAAGGGCATCTTCCTTTTATAACATTTCTTTGATAGCAGTGTAGTGGCAAATGTGCCCTCAGCGTGACTGCCTTTTTAATTGTGCATTTGCTGGTCTGTGAGCCGCTGGAATCTGCAGAAGCTCTCTGCGAGAACATCACTTTGTATCACCATAGCGACCTCCTCGCATGCAGAACAGGAAACCTCATAAATATGGAGCGCTGACAGATTTGAGAAATCGGCTTCCGCCAGTGTTTCTCTCAAGCTATTTTGTTAATGTCAACATGAGGGAAACTTGTTGATGTTTCGCCCTCGGTGGATAGAATTCATAATTACGCAACCTAGCAAAGGTTTTGTTTGGGTTTTTTTTTATGGGAGATAATACGTAACCCATACGTCCCCGAAACATGCGTTAAAATCTTCCTCCGCCTGACATAGTCGTCGTTGAGAAGCAATTGATTCGCGCCGGACCTTTTAATTCCTGAACGACGCCATTTATTTCCCCAGCTTCTTTGTCGCGTGACCAATACGTGCTAATGATTACGAACGCTTAAAAAAATGTCATTACCAGAGGTAGAAAGAAACCAAATTCTTGTAAAAGCACCGAAGCACAGACGGGGCGCTGAACACGATTCTCTGACGACGATATAGGTTTCTTCTAGAAAAGAACAACGGAAAGTCTTGTTAGAAATTTGCCCATTGTCGCCAGGCTCCTATCATTTCTGTTTTAATTATGATCACTGAAATAGAATACAAGATGGCCCCCTTTGCAAAGGGATGGTTGATGAAGGGGCAGCTGAGCTTTCTCCTTGACCGTGACCCTTATTTTTCATAACTATCTTAATGATGTGATGCTTCATTGAGCACTTTAGGGAGTTTTATTTTTCAACATTCTGTTGATTGGCTGCGATGGTACCGACGCCCCACAGATTCTCCGGACTCCAATTTATCTCCGTGTTTGTTTTTTGGTCCGGTCATTAGGCAAAGAAATGGCAACTCTTTGGAAGTCACGAAGTTGTGAATAGCCTTTATTTGATACGCGTTTACATTGTCAGGGATTGTCATATTTTGAGGGTGGTTCTGCCAAATTGTGAAAATGTTTTGAATCAGTTAATGGTTCAAACCATACTTTATATGCAGTAAATGTCTCTGAAAGTTCCACTTGGGCGCTTCTGACCCGATTCTATTTGTCATCAGATATCGTGTGTAGGGGTGTCGCCCCAAATTGTACAATCTGCTAGCTTTTCCGTCACGAGCTGAATGTAAATTTGCGTTTGACGTCTATTGAAATCACCGTCATAACTCATTTCCAGAGCTTTTAAATCTCTGGCTGTCACTTGGCAGGTCTGCTGTTTTCCAATCCAAACATAGCACATTAGCCCATATTGATGCCTTTGTCCTTTGATACATAATTCATCACTCACGGACCTTTGCGGCCTTTTTTTTCCACAATCATTGCGTATTTGTCCTATGTTATGGATTTGTGTCTGTGTCAGTGTGCAGAGAAAATCATTTTTAATTAACTTTTTTTTTTCGCTACTTTTTCAATATTTAGGATTTCTAAAAAACTGAGTTGAGAAACGATAGAAGCAAACCAACCAGTGAGCCAAAAGCAAATAGCTGGGAATGATGGGAAAGAAAGACATTAAGGCAGAGGTCTCCAAACCGGTCCTGGAGGGCCGCTGTGGGTGCAGGTTTTTGTTCCAACCGATCCAACACAAACAGTTTAACCAATGAGGTTTCTGCTGAAAAAAGAAGCACCTGACTGCAATCCACTGATTGCACTTCTAGGATACCAGATTGGTGGAAAGGTTTCCTCTTACCGGTTGGAACGAAAACCTGCACCCACTGCGGCCCTTTCTGGAATAGTTTGGGGACCACTGCATTAAGGCTTAAAAATATCTCTCTCAGGTTTCGTCCGATTTCAAATCTGAATTTAACTGATTTGGAACATCAGGTGACCAAAGGGTTCCCCTGAACAACCGTAGTGTTGATAGTTTATTAGCCACAATTGAAAAGGCCACTTGACCTCGAATTATCATTCTTCAATTCAATTTTCGTGCTAAAGTTGAATTAGGAGACGATCCCAAAAGGGACTACTACTACATTCCTTGTAATTACTGTATTTTCTCATGGCAACGTCGCCCAGTCACAGGTTGGAAAAAAAGAATTTGTCGGCCTTCCTCACCCACGCGTTCAATTTTACGTTCAGTCGCCCCGCCTCTTCCTTCCGTTGGGCTCTTGTTTGGACGTGATATTTTCCTCGCTTTTAGTTAAAGGGCTATTTGGCCCGGTGGCCCCCTCGATTGCCACGCAGCACTCTCCAATTTTTAAGTGGTCACGGCTGGTTCCAGTGCATATACCAAGGCGAAATAGACTTTTTGCTCTTTTCTTCATTGTGACAAAAGGCCAGCCACTTCGCTGGAGTTCCCTTTCCCCTTTTACATAGTGATAAGACATCCATTATCCTTTGAACCTTTCTTTTCACCGAGCCAGGAGTAAAGGAGAGAGTGAAAGAGGAGGAGGACGGAGAAAGATTTCCTCCCTGAGGTGAGCCAGGCCGGCCTCACCTCTGCGTGGCGGGGCTTTTTTTTTGTGAGCAGTGAAGAGGTCCTTAACCTTCTATCAGATGGAGGCACACAGTTGTGTTCTGCTTGAATAACTACATTGAAAAGCCCTCAAGCAGAGGAGATGCTTCTATAGAGTCTGCCGCCGCCGCTACCGCCGGAGAGAGCTCGTCCAACCACGGCGAGTGACGGAGAGCGAGGCGACATTGCGCGACCCGTTTGAGTGCGACCCCCGCGTCCCCTGTTAAAATGCCCATCAGTACTCTCGCTATGAATCAGTGTTCCTTGGGTGACAGGACGCTTCTCCTCAAATGATGTCAGAGCATCATGCATTTGGTATAATACACTTCCTATAACAGATCTGCCGTCCTCTTTTTGCCTCCGGCTCAAAGATGCTTTCAGTATACTAGTATGGTATCGTATTCGTAGCAGCAGAAGAAGAAGAAGAATGGCGCCTGCTCGTTGATGGTTGCGTGGGTCGAGCAGCCGGTCGGATTGCGGCCAAACGATAAATGAGGTCATAAATTCCGGAGCCTTTATGTGGTGTAGATCAATCCCTCGTGTATATATTTGCACGTTACATCGGCGATGACTTTTAAAATAGCATGAAACTGTTTAACGTAGGCTTTTCTGGTCGTTCATTTTACACGTCACATTGTGTCTGGTGTTAAGGACTGAAAAATATACCTCATATTTTCTCACATTTAATTTAATGACACTGTTCTCATTGACTTGTTAGTTCGACTAACGCTTTTTTCTTTATTGTGCTTTGATAGAAATGAAGTAAAAACGTGCAGCTTTTCTTAGAATTTCTGCGAAATATCATGAGGCAGAAATTATGACGTGATGTAATGAATGTCTGTTGAGGAAGCCATAATTGTTCGTAATTTTTCCATATAAAAATGAGCTCTCATTTGTCTCACAATTAGCGAACCTACATTTTCTCTTGGTTTCTTTGAATATATCTTTAGTGTTAATCCTGAATATTTCAGACAAGTTATGAACCTCTACTTTTGGCCCTTGTTCAGACTGGCAGTCGAAATCTGATTTTTAGCCCATCCAGATTGAAACCGGATACTCTTTTGTAGTCTGAACAGTCGCCGAGCACAGAAATCCAAATGTAGACGAGATGATTGGTTCTGACTGTCGGTAACGTCACTCTGTTCTGGATGACGCCGCCTTCATCCAATAGTGTGAGCCAGATCCGATTTGGACACTTGTTAAAACTAGTGTGAACAGGCAGCCTTATGGGATTTGAGAAGCAAACCAATTGGAATCAGATGCAGCTGCAGTCTGAACCTTAATCTAACCTCTCTTGCATGGACTGAAATTGGATGTAGATGTGATTTGCCTGGAGTCCTTTCTCACAGAAAACACAATGCTCTCATTCTCCGTCGACAATGCCACCGGCGCTGTGACAAGAGAGAAACTAACTGCATTATCTGGAGATTCTAGTTTTTCTAGAGATGCGCACAAAAGCCCAAAAAGTCCCAAAGAACTGCATGCGATTGGTGAGCTGTAGAGAAAATAAGCAGGTTTCCACTTGCCGTGCCAACGTCTTGCCCGGCAACGTCAACATCTGTGCCAAACGTGTGAGCGAGAGTGTGGCGGCGGCGGCGGCGGCGGCAGCGGCGTGCCAGCGAGAGTCTGCCGAGCTGCCAGCCACTACTTTTTATCCAATCAGACAGTTCTGCTTGAGTGAGACCCCCATTCTTGTCTGGTGCCATCTTTTCCCAAAGCTTTTCCAGCCTCCCATGAAAAGCACAGACCCGCACGCTCGCATTTTTCCCGGCACAGCATCAAGCCTTTGGAGGTCGTACGTTGTTACGCTTACCTAAAAACCATAACCGGGAAACGAGCGTTGCATTTTTTTTTCTTTCCCCCGTCTCCGTCCTTTTTTTTTTTTATATTCCCCCGAAGACGAAATTACAGAGTGAATGAGCATGCCTGGCTCTGTTTTTTAAAGCAGTTCTTCAAAGATAAAAAAATAAAAATAAAACAATCACAGGTTGTCTGTGGAGAAGAGACGCGTGAAGGAAAAATGCAGGCTGCCTATCTGTGTGTGGCTTTATTGGACATGATGAGGGATGATATTATGGTGGATGCTCCTGCTGCCGCGCTGCTGAAATGAGGATGGATGGCCATTTATCTCACTTTGGCTTAGTGTAATGCATTTATCCGTCTCCTTTCCCAAGAATGGACAATGGTGTTCGCCAAACAAATTGTCCAAACCGCTCTCTATTTTCCTCAGTGCTTGTCGTTATTGTCATTTCCTATGAGTTTTTTTACTGGCGTGTTTCAGATGCATGATCATAAAGGGAAATGCTGTCTGTACATCAACGTATATTGACTTCTGGTCATGAACTGATTGGCTGCCAAATAAAAAAATGTTTAAAAAAGAACAGTAGCTTTGGCGTGTTACTGTTTATAATACAGAAACTAAGGAATCTTCCAAACTCTTCTACACTCACACGCCGGCTCAGTGAAAGTGCTCATGGCCATTGTTGGCTTTTATTGATGTGTAGACCGTGTTGTTTTACCTTGTTTTGTCGCCGGTCTTTTGGTCGTCGGTCTTTTGGTCGCCCGTTGTCGCGGCCGGGGCGACCAAAAGGCCGCGACCAAAAGACCGCGACCAAAAGACCGCGACCAAAAGACCGCGACCAAAAGACGGCGAGCAAAAGACTGGCGACCAATCGACCACACACGGGTTGTCACTGGTCTGAAGTTATTTCCCAACTAACTCAGAAGCTGCCCTTGACGACGCTATACGTCCGATCTCTTCTGATTGGCTGGCCTTTCGGCGATGATCATTCAATGCCTAAGTCGAAAAGATTAAGGTAACACGAGACACTAAAAAGCACCCTCTCTTCTCTCTTGCAGGTTGACGATGCACTACTTATGTTCGATAAGGCTACGAACAGACATCGAGGTAAGTGCACTGCAAACTGAACTGAAAAAAAATGCCCATTTTATATCCTTTCCTTTTGCGATAACGCCAAACCGTTCCTTTTCACGTGATATTAGCTGTCAAATTGATCAATAAGATGCTGCAAATGTTTCAACATCGGCCCGCCTGCTTGCATGTGCGTGCCGTGGTGTTTGCGTGTTATACAGATGTGCTTAAAGGCTATAAGATTGGGAGATGGTGGCTGCTGTGCAGTCAGATAACAGTGTCAGATAACGCCTTGGAGAAGCAGTGACTTTATCGCACGCTCATCGGAGTCTTATCTTTCGATGAGAGAGCGTCTCTCTCTCTCTCGCTTTCTCTCTCTTTCTCTTTCTCTTTCTCGCGATTTCTCTCTCAAGCAGAGGACTTTCCAAAGACAGGTTTCCTCCTCGCGCCGTAAGCCAGCACTGTGTGTTTAAGCCAAACGGCGTACTCAAAGGCAGGATTTAACCACTGGTTACCACACATAGGGCTGTCATTTATCTGGGCTGCTTCTATTGGCTGGAAAATAACATGAAAGTAACAGCAATGTCTGGTTCTTTTGGTGTGTATGTGTGTGTTTGTGTGTGTGTGTGCTTTTGCTATCTGTCTCTCTGTGTCCTTCGCTTTCTGTCTCCATTATTGCATCTGAGAGTAGTCAACAGGCACTGACAGGTCTTTCCACAAGAGAAGGATGCAGGCTTTTCTGTCACATCAGTCAGATTTCTCGTTAGTTCCTCGCCGGGATATTTGGGGGGAAATCTTTTGAGGTCAGAGACTTCTTTTTAAAGTATCTTCACTTGTTTATAGTGTACACCAAAGGTGTCAGACTCGGGTTGGTTCGCGGGCCGCTTTAACGTCAACTTGATTTCACGTGGGCCGGACCATTTTAGATATATTTAGATTTTTTTTAAATAAATGGATTAAAAGAACTGGATTAAAAGCCCTGAATATTCAGTTTTTTATAGATCTAAACCAGTTTATTTTAGATTTTTTATATATTTTTAGATTTTACAAAATGATTTTTTAACTAAAAACTGAAAAAATGGATTAAAAAATGACAATTATTGATTTAAAAGTTGGAAAATCAGGAAATTTAATATACATCTATACTCTTCATTTGAATTTGATCCTAAAACAGAAAGTCGGCACTCATGATTTACTTTCCCGGGCCACACAAAATGATGCAGAGGCCCAGATTTGGCCCCCAGGCCACCACTTTGACACATCTGGTGTACACAAACATGAGCGCCCGATTCAGTTGGCCGGATTTTTGTTGTGGGCTCGAGTCTGTCCCTCATCTCATTGATGGGTCGTTGCGTATAATTTAGGCATATTAAGATAGCACTTTGATATTGACGAAGATATTGCGCATTTTTCATGATTCATTTATTTGAAATGATGAACGATTTTTGCGGATGTTGGTAGAGCTGCTATACGGCGCAATGTATGTAATAATGTGATTTTGTGTGACCAAATGCATTCAGGCGAATGTGAGTACTGCCGCTGTAAATGACGTTGTCTTTTGTTGATTGATACAACTCAAAGGAACAAACGGCTTTATTCTTATTTTTCCAAAACCAAATGTTATTTCCCATTTCCATGGCAACTGGTCATCTCCAATCAGAATTCAACCGTCAAACGCTGACCATTTCTCGTTAGATTTATGAGCAGTTACGTCTTTGTTTGTGATGGCAACATTTGTAAAACAAAGGCATAAAAATAATGTCAGCATTACTCCTGACCTCGTCTATGGAGAGAAGCTTCTCCGTATCTGCGTTAATATGCCGTGCCTCCAAATGCTTTGAGCCCAGTAAACCGTTTCCAGGCGTGGAAACGTGATCTTTGGCTCGGAGGGGATTTTAATCTGTCGTGACAGGACCTAGCGTGGGGTCTTGGAGATGAAGGCCTTTTCTTTTCTTCCTCACTTTCTCTACTGTCTACTGCACGGGGAGAACTCCCTGAGAGAGCGTGGACACGGCGCTCTGGGACTTTGCAGACGTTTGCAAAATGCCCTTCAATCCAAGACGGCGCCAGAGGGGAAAAAAGCTTCCATTTTTTTTTGACGACGACAACAGCCACGTTTCCGTTGAGTTTCTTCGCTCGTTGCTTCCCTTAATAGCATTTTGATACGGCGTTCCAGCGGGATTTTGAAACGGTAGACATTTAGCGCTTTTACGTGGAGACAACAGGTCTCCCAGATGAAAGACGTTGAGTGAGAACGTTTTAATAATTCATTGGTAGCACTAGTGTGGTGGTGGTGGTGTAGTATTAATGACTCAACTGCTCCATGACCACAAACGAAAGGAGATTAAATATATTATAAGTGAAACCAGTGTCTTGCTTCACTGCCCGCACTCCCAATCAATTTCCCACCTGTGTAGATTTTTATGCTACAGATTGAGTCATGAAAAAATAATTCCAGCTTCTGCTGTCGTATTAAAAAAAGATCAGCCGTCGCTCATTTTATCTCTGTCCGAATCCATTATGCCGATTTATAACGTCCTCCAGCTTATCAATATCTTTTTTTTCCATGCATATCTCTGTAAATATAGTGAAGCCTATTTTCTCACGGCTTATCATTATCATATCATTATTCGTGTAATACTACACCGTGAAAGCTATTAGAGGAAACAGAAACCGGTAAAGGTCTTGGCAGGGGGGAGGAAAAAAACTGCAGTTGCTTATTACTTTTTAACCTTGAGTTTAATGTGATAGAGTCAAAGTGGGTGGGAGATGCTTGATTGACACCTGATTGGAAGTGTGATTTCTTTGGGGCTGTGCTGAATTGGTTAGGGGACAACCGTCACACTCCACTAGCAGCCGTATTGTCCGATTCCATCCCCGCGAGCCCCAACGAACCAATGCCAGAGACGCTCTCTACATTTCCCATTTTCACCCTCCCACCCGTCTTTTTTTATTTTTTTTATCCCGCAGTCTTATTTGTCTCTCTTGCCCGGCCGGCTTCGCCACCTCTCGCCTTTCTCCCATCGTGTCTTTCGCTCAGGGGACAATGGCCATAAGCAAAGCCTCCAACAAAGACGTGTGTAGAGCACCATCTCCTTGGCATTTAAAGGACTAGAATACTGTCGATTGTGTTGGAAATTGAACTCTCCGAAGCCGTTCCCGCTTTAGCCGGGGCTTCATTGTGGGCGACTTGAATGTCTTTGGTGAGCGGCTTGGACCGTCCGACGTTGGATGGCAGAGGGCACCTATTGTTCCATGTTTTAGCTCGCTGAACCACCTCCATTCAACCTTCCCCTTTCTCCTGAAACTCATTTTGTCGGGAGACATGAGAGAGTAGGATGTGTACATTGGGAATAACAGTTTTTGGAGGGCGTTTTTGGGTGTTTTTGGGTGTACTTTGGAGCTGAGACCTGTTTGTGCATATGTACTGGAAGTGGACATTGTATAGCATGGGTGTCAAACGCGGGTTGGTTCGTGGGCCAGACTGTTTTAGGTACATACATACATATATACTATATATATATTTTAAGCGGATTAAAAGAAATTGATCCTAAACATTCATTTTTTTATAGATCTAAAAGAATGTTTATTCGAGCTTTTTTTTCGTAGCAATGGAAAACGTCTTTTAATCATTTGTTTTTCATTTCAAAAGAAAACATATTTTTTTTATGTTCAATATTAAAGTGGAAAACCGGACATAGTTTTATATATTTATTTTCAGATTTTACAAAACGCTTTTTGAACTAAAAACACAAAAAGAAAACATTTGGATTCAAAAAAATTGCAATTTTTGATTTAAAAAGGGGAAAATCAGGAAATGTAATATACATCTATAATCTTCATTTGAAATTGATCCTAAAACTGAAAGATTAATTATTTATTTTCTTGGGCTGCACAAAATGATGCGGAGGGCCAGATTTGGCCCCTGGGATGCCATTTTGACACCTGTGTTGTATAATAACAGTGTGAACAAACTGCGTTGCCAAATTAAAAAGTTTGTTTCATGAGTTGGAAGCTACACTCTTAACTTCTCGAATGTATTTAGCCATTTTCAAGGCGCAAGCTAATATTAGTTGCGGCACCTTCACACATTGTCACTCGTCTTGTTTTACTTACACCGCTAACAAGTATGATGCAATGCACGTGTAAGTTTCCTAAATATTGCTCCGTAAAAGTTAACGCAATTAGTGCCGCCTTAATTGTGTGACTGATTACAAGCCAAATTCTTACTTGGCTTTCAATGATGCAAGTGTTAGAAATGCACGACAGATTTGGGGATCAGGCTAAATGTTTGTTTATTAGTGTCGTGCATATTAGAATGCATGTTCTTGGACAAGAAAAGGATCGGTGGCATTGTGAGGATGAAAATAATTGGTGTACGGCCATTTTCTTTTTTGGTTTGCGCTGGTCGTCAAGGCTGTTTTTCCACCTGGCACGGGAAGAGAGGACCGCTTGGTGGTTGTCTGTAATCCCTTTACCTGAATTGGCACAAAAGCTTGCAAGTGCAGCTTTCAGTGAAGAGTTGGCAGGGAGAAGTCAATGTCACACAGAGTCAGTTGCTTTCCAAACAATCCCAAAATGTTTGATGGGGAGTATTTTCCAAGAGATTGTGGCCGTCGGGTTAGAACCATCTCAAGTTGACGTTCGCTTTTCAACTAGCCTTACACTTTTATTGAGTGAATTCGAGTGGACAAATTCAGTCTTCGTGTCCACCATCTGGTGCGCTCCGCAAAAGCAAATTGACATAATACAGTACTAACTAACTTTAGGATGCATAACCGACCAATGCCTACATTCAGGGTAACGAGCCTTGGGGTCATTTTTTACTCCGAATGCATTTAAGGGTAGGAATAAGTTTCAATATCTGTTAAAAGGATCATTTCCATCGTGTCCAAACTAGTGGATATCCCACAACTTTATATTTCTTGCGCTGTCTGTCATCGTACATGCCTATTGGACATGGACATTTACCTTCTGGGCCGGCAGAATTAGAAGACAAATATCATTGTTCTCATTACCTCCAGTCATTCTACAAAGGCTGTACAGTCTCGGTCAGGCAACGGAGTGTTGTTCTCAGAAAAAGCTCAGCGTTTGACGTCACCCCGACGCCTCATCAGCCACCGGTGTCGGGGATTGAACATGGCCGACTGAGCAGAGGATGTCTGGTCGCAAAGTGATTGCTGGCTCATTGGCCGCGTCGGGCAAAGTGCGGACGGAGAACGCGTGCTGTTCCAAAGAAGACGGGAAGCAGAAAGACCAAATGGAAAGAGCGGAAAGGGAGAACAAGGAGAGCCGTAATGATGTCATGGTGAGGCGGAGCGATGGCGGATAGAAAGAAAAAGGCAAGTGCCTCGATGGGGAGCCTCCCCTGCTTACTCCCGTGGCAAGAAAAGTAGCGGCCATGGCTTGAAAAGAGCGCCAGGCGACCTCGGCCTGGCGCTTCCAGCAATTAGAGATCAGTCCAGCGGATGCCTCCTGGCCAGCCTGCAAATCCCTCCAAAATACCCCCTGATTACTGCCGCAGGACACGGGCTGTTTACCAAATGGATCTCACCATGGTTAGAAGGAGCTTTGATAATACCTTCTTTTGCTTCAGGCGAGAGACAGCGATGGCTCCTCTCGCTTCTCCACACGGCACGACTTCTTCGACTTGAGCGATTCTCCTCAAAGTAGCCGCCAAGGAAAAGCGCCCGTCAACGTTACGAGAGCGCCAAACCTGTTTGGCTCCAACGCATTTTTTTCACTTGCGTGTCCTCGAGGCATACTTTCATTGGGAATGTCCTCTGCCGGCAAATCCTTTTTTAAACAAACTAGATCCCCGCCGATTCCGCCGGAGCCGTGGTGTTTGCACATCGGCGCTGCTCTTTGCTCCGAGTACTGCCGGGCTTCCTCCACTGAGAGTAAACGATCAGCCGCCGTGTCCGACACCGACAAAGTATCTGGAAAGCAGTGTGTATCATGTCAACTTTGCACCAAATTGCAAATTTCATTTTGAGTCTCAACTGGCCGTGTCGTAAATGCATAGGATTTTTTGATAGGTTCATTAATAGGTGTACTTTAATATAATATAAAACATTTGTGTCCTTGCTATACTGAGCTTTCGTCTGCTTATAATGATTTAATGTATCGCACATAGTACATATAATGATTAATACACACATATATAATAATACCCCAGAATAACCCCAACAGTTTTTTTTACCCTAATGCGTCTCTCGATTTATCGTTTTTAATGTAAACGGAACCATCGAGTTGCATTGACATTACGCTGGACCAAAGGAACCGACAACCTCTGAAATATCCACTCTTTCTCTCTTCAGTTATTTCTTCTTTTTTTTCCTCTCCAGTTTTTCCAGTAGCTCCTTTAAAACTCTGAATCTATAAATTCGGTAATACATTGCCCGGGAGGTCTTCTAAGGTTAAAATTGACCGTATAATATGAGATACGGTCGTAATATTGACATTGTTATTTGTCATCTTGCACACAAGTGAGTGCTGCATTCTGATTACTATGACTTTAAAAATCAAATTCCACGTGTCATCCAAACATAAACAAAAAATGTGGCTTCGTTTCCATTCCAAATTTAGTGCCAAGACATCATCTTAAATCAATCCAATACTTTTGCCCTGTGCAATTCTACAACAAAGTGAACGATAAAGAAGATATCAGTGTTGCTCAACGGTAAAGATTTGTTAGTGTACGAAGGAAAATGTGAGATCTGTGCACCTTTCCTGGTGAGCCCTGGCTCGCTCTTTTGCTGAAATGAATCACCTTCACGCAGCCAGTCTTAGCATTTAGTGTGAATGTCATATAAATGGCACAGCTAATCGTTGGCTATGGCTCTACCTCCACCTGGGGGCCTCCTGCCACGGCCTAATCACAGTGGCAAAGGAAATGATGTGCTTAGCCACTCTTAATAACTGCTCTGGCTCATCAGTTTCTGGACCTCTAGTTTGCGAGGTGTCCAAATTCACAACTCACCAGACCTGGAATGCCTTTAGGGAACACTTTTCTGCTCTCCAAGGTCCGTCCCTTCTTCCCCCGCCACATGTTAAAACGTCCAGAAGCATTTCCACATGAAAACGAGTGAGGAATCCATCCATTTAAATAAAGGATGGATAGATTTATTTTTAAATGTTCATATCCTCCAATAACCATGGAAACCTCCCTCTGTTTAATATTTACTGTTGACAAATGAGCCCTATACTTGAAAAGGATGCCTCTCCTTTACGCAAGGGAAAAAGAAAATGTCATTCCCTGTAAATTTTTTAGTCTAAACGACATTCTTACATAAGTTTAATTACAACAATTACTGTATTTTCTCGCATGTAAGCCGTATTTGTAACTAAAAAATAGGATGACCAAATCAAGGGTACGCCTTATATGTGCACAACTTAGACTTGACATGCACGATACGCCATAACGCAAGACAATGTGGCCGATACGGTCATTTATCACAAAATAGAGAAAAAATAAACAGATAAAACGCTAAACAAAACTTATTTTTACGTCTATGAATGAAATTCAAGAAAAAAAATAATAAACCGTATCTTGAATAAAACGTGAAAAAGCTCACTCACTTGTGCCTGCCATTGCTCGCTCAGGACGCCACCATCTTACCTTGTACCGTGAGTTAAACATGCTCTGACTGGTGTTCGTAGTGTATACTATGTCAGCACTGCTCACATGACTTCCTTTTTCTCAGAAATACCATGTGCGATAATTTTTCTTAAGATTTTCCCTTCAAAGTAACACATTTTGTACTCCCTATCAAAACCGTGAATAAAATTGTGAATCTTTTACGAGAGAAATCGTAAAATTCAACGATTTTAAGGCAATTTTAAGGGCACGGCTTATACGCGGGGGCTGCCAATATGCGAGAAAATAGGGTAGAATTGCATTACATTACAATTTTTTTTCCATCCATTTGGCAAAGGGTTGTAGATATTAGACGTATTAGTGTATTGTGATATGCAAATGGGATCCTACTTGCCGAATATTTCTTTCAAAAATCTGTTTGGACATTTTACTGGCAGCCCCATAGTCCGTGTGCGTCCCTTTTTTTGAATTGGATTGAGCGACGGGAAGGAGAATGGAGGCAGGAGACGGTGGAGGAAAAAAAGCCTGGGGTTTTAATCTCTTCCCCGTGTTTATCTCGCCACCAGGAGACAAACCATGTGCCATTAAAAACATCAGCTGCTCCCACTGCTTGGTCACACAGCTGAACCCCAGAAGACGTTTGAAGGACAAAATGAAAAAGCCCAGAAAGGCATATTTTTTCCTATTGGACCACTGGCCTAGTTTGATGTGCATGTGGGTGCCAGAAAGCAATATTGATTAGATAGATATCGGAATGCCTTTTGTTTGCTGTGATCTTAAGCAAAGGCAGAGAATGATGCCGAATATTTTCCTCCTCAGCCCACGCGAGGAATGGTTCTCTTTAGGAAATGGAAATGGCGTCTTGAAATTGTCATCATATTGAGAGTTAGCGAGCCTTTGACCTTGTCGTGCCCCCGTAGCTTGTCTATTTGTGACCAGCCGGATGCTCTTAGAAAGCCAAACCATCGGGGAGGATCTACTGCTCACATCATCATTCTCGCTACAGCTAATAGTGGATTTACCAAGGTTAAACCTCCTGTGAGATTGACCTAGAATACGCATGTTTAAATCTACTGCCCCACAAACATGAGATAAGCTTGGTTAACATTTTTTTTTTAAAGTATTAGCATTACGAAAAGGGCTTCTTAATGTGTGTAGTGTTGCTTTTTGACTATGTCAAAGTCAAGACGGTGGATATGTTTATTTGGAGAAGATTGTTCATGAAGTGCTACATTATTTTTGGGGGGGCGGTCTAGTCTGTATTTACAGCCTGATTGGTGCTTAGCCAGGCGTCTTCCAGCTGAGTGCGGCACATGAGGGAATTGGCTAAATGTCTTCCACGCCGCATCCGTAAAATCTGTTGCCTTTGTAACATTTTTGAAACATGCTGATCACATCAACAAAGGCACTCCATTAATACCATTTTTAACTCTCGGCGGAGTCCTCTTTGGAGAAGTCCTTCTCCCAGAATGATGAATAATTTAAAACCTTGCATATAGCCGTGTTAATAGGAATGGGATTTTTGTTTGCGTCCGTTTGAGTTTTGCTTCAAAATAACCGTACGCAGATAGCGGCTTTGTCAGGCAAGAAGAATGCAATAATGGCTCGTTTTCTTTCGGGCACTTTAACAATCACGTCAACGTTCGATGTTATGCTGAAATATGAGAGCAACACTTTTCAGGGTTCGTCACCAGATGAAATGCACCTGCACAATCTAATAATCTAAAAATCGGTCTGGGTCGTTTAATTTTGGAGTGTTTACTTTGGAGATTGAAATTGCTTGATTTTTAGAGTCGCGTAGATGGCGAAAATGTGCTTGGCTATGGCATGGGAATGTCCGATCCATGAGGCGTGTGAGTGTATAAGAGTGTGTATGTACATGGGTTGTCCCCTTAGGAAGGGACTTCAGTCAGGGTCTTAACAAGTTCTCCAACAAAACACAATAAATGTACAGGAAATTTGGAGCTTTTCTTTAGCCTAATAATTAATAGGGCATTAAGTATGACAAAATAATAATTCGCAGTTTGTATTTAGGGAATTTGAGCTACAATTTTAAATAGTAATTATCAATAACCTTCCGGGCGACCAAACGTCCGAGTACCCCGTGGCATTGACGGCGATAGACGTCCAACGCATTTGGACCGTCGTCAATGGCAGTGATTATGAGCGCGTTCCACCCCAGAACTTCACGTTGAGTTGTTTTCAAAATATCAGAAAATCCAAATTGTCTGCTGAGTCACGTCAATCACTTCTCAAAAGCCAGGTTATATCGCCACTCGTCCACCAATCCAATCCTTCATTTAAGCAATGAGGCACAGCAATTTCGACTCCCTTCCATGTTTTTCCGCAATTTTTGTCCCCATGCTGAACTTCAAAGTGGCTGTTTTCGAATGACAACCCACACGATTTAATCAAGCGCATTGGAAACGAGTTCCCATTCTCGCCTGCCATTGGATGTTTACTGGGCCAACTGCCATTGTTGCCCCAACAGGCAGCTGATTGGCATCCCACAGTCCTGCTGGTTTACCACTTCAACACTTGTAGGAACCTTTTCTCTTTTTATAAAAAAAACAAAAAAATGTATTCCCTTGTAAACATTTTTAAGGCCAAACAATCATCACACCGCAGGATACATCTCGGCATGTTGCTGTTCCATGGAGACTTGTTTGTGCTTTTTGGAGGAAACAAAAGCTCTCCGTGGTAGAAAACACGCAAAAAGAGCATAAAGTACATTTCCCCATATCAGCCTTGCCGGATAAAATATGTGCAAAGAAGAGGAAAATCCATAAATTAGTTGCATTTTTTTCTCTTCGGAGAGTAAGAATAACCTACAGCTAATCATATATTAGAATAATAAGCATAAAATGGGGAACAGGCAGGCTAAATATGTGTGAGAACACAACATAACTTGGCCCAGACAAACTACATTAAAAAAAGTGGAACGCATAGTCCGAAAAATACAGTTTCATAAATTCTGGAATAATAAAACATGATCATAACCAACTAGGGCGGCCCGGCAGATGAGTTGTTATAGCGTCGGAGTCACAGTTCTGAGGTCCTCGGTTCGATCCCAGTCTCAGTCGTCTTAGAAGGTCCCCACCTTGTGGACTTTCTGTGTGTGGCTCCAGTTTTTTTTAACTAGGTCTACAATGTCTTCTGTGTCTTGTGCAACCAAGAAATTTCCCGAATACGGGAGGAAATAAAGTTCTAACCTAACCTAACATTCCAAAAACATGCATTCTAGGATAGATGAACACTCTAAATTGCCCCTAACTAAGAGTGATTGCTTGTTTGACTTATCGTGGCTTGCGATTGGTTGGCCACCGTTTCCGGTTGGTGGCCGAAATCAGCTGGGATAGGCTCCAGCACCCCCCGATCCTTGTTTCGATAAACGGTTCAGAAAAAGAACGAATAAGCAACTACTCAAGAGAAAAACGAGTCAGTCTCAAAACTTCCCATTACAATTTCAAGGGAGCAACAAAAAAGAAGCAGCATTTTTTTGATTCGATGCGATTATACGAGGGCGTGTGCGCCACCGCTCTACCATAATCAGGGTTACCTAGCCAAGCGTGTGTGTCAGGGTGGAGACGCCTGGTTCATTAGCTACCATGGCAGGATAATGTATGAAGCCAATTCTTAAATGCGCCCACAGGTAAAAGGAAGCGATGGAGTGAGCAGGAAATAGGCAAGCCGCCATTGTTCTTTGGCTTCGCTGCCATTTCTTCTGACGTCGGTGCTCCCAGGTCACACTGTGCGCCTTGTTTGGTAGAGTAGAGCTCATTGGATTTACCTGATTAATTCATAAATTCATTTATTTATCGGTTTATTAGTTTTAATTGGTGGCATCTCGACGTAGCGCCCGCTTGTTTGCCGCATCTCTTCCCGGATTGACAGGTCGCTAGTCATGGTGAGATTCCCCATCCCATCAGCGTCACGCGGCGCCACGTCGCTAATTGAGTTGAATGCGTGGCCCGTCTCTCCTCGGTGGCTCCGTCTGTCGGCGTCTTGTCATCGGTTTGTCGCACTTGACAGCTTCCGAGTCAGCCTTTGTGTGTTTCAACGTGTGCCTCTGCGGAGGTGTGCTGGGATTATTTTCTTGTTTTTTGGGGGGGAAGGGGGAGCGTGTCGCTTTTCTTCTCCAATTTTTGCATACAACACCCGAGGCTTCAACACATGACGAGCGCCGAATCGTCGGGTGAGCAGTCGAAGACCCGCAACTAAAAATATGAATTGGTATCAACTATTCCGCGTCGAATTGAAATGCTAAATCTGTGTCTTATGTTTACGACAAGTCAAAGAAGTTGTCCAATCCATTCGATTTGGTAGGGTGGCCATCTTTGTCAATGGAAGCCAATGTGTTCGAATGCGTCGATTGGTCGCCGTCTTTTGGCCGCCGGTCTTTTGGTCGCCCCGACCGCGACAAAACAAGGTAAAACAACACGGTCGACGCATCAATAAAAGGCAACAATGGCCGACGTGTGAGCGTAGAAGAGTTTGTATGTACATGCGTTGTCCCTTTAAGAAGCGACGTCAGTCAGAGTCTTAACAAGTTCTCCAACAAAAAACAATAAAAGTACGGGAAATTTGGAGCTTTTCTTTAGCCTAATAATTACTAGGCCATTAAGTATGACTAAATAGTCATTCGCAGTTTGTATTTGGGGAATTTGAGCAACAATTTAAATGGTAATTATCACTTACCTTCCGGGCGACCAAAAGACCGGCGACCAATCGACCGTGGACCGTTCGAATGGGGGCATCTTAGGTCATTTTCAGTTGATTTTCAGGGACTTCGTATTAATTTTGTGGCATTTGCGGGTCACTTCTTGTTCATATTGGGACGTACAGTTCAATTTCTGTTGATTGAGGGAGCTGGAGGTCCAATCCGTTTTGACCTGGGAGGTCGGCGAATGCGTCTCCTCTAAGGCACAATCAAATGGTCGTCTCACGCTGTCATTGGCCGCCAATGAGCTACTATAGACGCCATTGTAATAGTGTTTTTATCCCAATAGGGAGTTCGGTTCTAGGCATCAACATTACATGTGAATTTGCTTGATCGGGGTCACGGATGGCGTCTGTCGCCGTGGCACCCTTGTTTTTTTGGCCCACGCAAAAGCCCCTGAGCTATAGGGTACCTTGATATGGCAGCTCATCAATAGTTCATGAGGTTATTCCAGGAATTCTTGTGGCGTGATTAAGGATGATTAATACGCCGTGGGTGCGGTGGCCTTTATTTGGCTTGCATCTGCGTAGAATAGCTAACGCCAGCCAGAAACGATGCAGACAAGCTTTGCATTTCTGCTTGTGTGATCTCGACTGGCTGCCGCTTAAAGAGTTCAAACTTAAAAGACGACGTGCGATGCGGGACCATGTCCACTTTGGAGACCGTCCCTTTATCGCCACCGCCAGCTTGTCGTTCTTTGCTCACTTGGGTCGTTTACACGGGATCATTTTTTCACGGGAAACAAATTTCAACTGACGTTAATAGCTCAAATTTAAAAACAGAAGTGGACATTTGGTAGGGGATGCGACAGCATATTTCTGGAGAATAGCGACCAGATCGTGATCCCCAACAGCAAAGAACCGCTGAAGAATAGCTTAAAGTCATTAGCTCATTGGCGATAAACCAAGCGGATCTGCTGTGACAACGAGCAGTTTTTACATTAAGCGCACACTCAAACTATGACAAATGACCACTTAGAAGACTGCAACTAAGGTAACCTATCCAGAACCAAAGTGCTTTCGTCATATTAGATGCATAAACTTTCGCCGTGACTCCGTTCCGATTTGCCGAGCCCACTGGGGTCTTGACGTGTCTTTGGTATCTTTGCGGAAGCTCGCGCCGTGTCAACTTTAGTGCTCGTGTACACTCTTGCGCACTCCAAATGAGCATCCGCCTTATCAATCCTGTCTTTTCACGCTTGTGTGAACTTCATCATGGCCGACACACGAGCTCCAATCAGAGCCTGCCGCCTCCAAACAGCGCCACAGGTGAAGAGCACCCGCATCAAAGTCACTTGTCGCTCTCCTGGTTTTATCGACGTTTCTCATCTTTTCCTGGCTTTCTCTGTCACTTCACACATTTCTTCTTCTTCTTCACCTTCCCTCATATGCATGACTATTTTCCATTTTTCTTCCCAGCCAATCTCTTGCTCACCTTTGTCTCTCTCTCTGCTTCAGTTACCTGCCAGTAAAATCTCCTTCACAAAGATCTATTTTTTCATTTATTTACAAGATTCTAGTCATCGCCCATTTCTTGAGAAAAATCCCAGTCCAACCTGTCATATCTCATGAATTAGTCTTACCTGTCACACATTTATTTATTTTTTTGGGGCTCCTACTCATTCCATTCTCGGCGTGCCCTCTTCTGCCTTTCCATCTCTCTTTGGGCCTCACATTTCATTTTTTTTCCTACACATGCCACACAGCAGTCCCTTAAGAAATGTCATTTCTGTCTTCTCTTTTTTGTTCTGTAATTTCTCCGTGTCCCTCCTTTTCACTTGGGAATTGGTTTATCGTCCGTCGTTCCCGTGTCACCGGCCCTCTGATCGGTCTCTCTTCACTTTTCCTCTTTTTCTCTCTCTCCGTCTTTGTCCTCAACACTCCTCCTCTTTTCTTTTTTTCCCCAGACTTTCACATCTGTTCTTCTCAGCCCTTTTTGGCGGCTGTCAATTTGAGGCCTTTTTTCGCGAAATGCCATCCT